>NC_062568.1:91610000-91815000 GCF_022837055.1 Prionailurus viverrinus
TTACACATGACCTATGGTTGCTTTTGCTCTACAATGACAGAGTTGAGTAGTTATGACAAAGACTGTATGGCCCACAAGACCTACAATATTTAATATCTAGCTCTTACGGAAATGGTTTCCCCACCTCTGTATAACTCAGTGGTTTTTGGTGTACTTGCAGAATTATACAACCATTACATTGCTAAATTTCAGAATATTGTAATCACTTCAGGAGACACCTCCATTAGCATTCAGCTCCCAGGCCCCAGCAACCACTAATCTACTATATACTTCTATATACCCATTTCTGAAATTTCATATAAATGGAATAATGCAATATGTGGCCTTTTGTGACTGGTTTCTTTTACTTAGCATATTGTTTTCAAGGTTCATCCATATTGTAGCATGTATCAGACTTCATTTCTTTTTATTGCCAAATAATATTCCATTGTGTAGATATAGCACATTTTGTTTATTTATTAGGTGTCGAATATTTGTGTTGTTTCCACTTTGGGGCTATTATGGGTAATGCTGCTATGAGCATTTGTGTACAGGTTTTGTGTGGACATAAGTTTTTAATTTTCTTGGGTATATACTTAGGTGTGGAATTTCCAGGTCATACAATAACTATACACTTAACATTTTGAGGAACTGGTGAACTGTTTTAGAAAGCTTGTCCACCTTCTTAATAACATTTATTATTGCATGTTTTTCTAAATTCTAGTCATCCCAGTGGATGTAAAGTGGTATTTCATTATGGCTTTGATTTGAATTTCCCTCATGATAAATGATACTGATTTTTTCATGTGTTTATTTTCAATTTGTACATTTTCTCTGGAGAAATGTCTCTTAAATCCTTTGCTCATTTTTAAATTGGGCTATTTGACTTTTTATTGTTGACTTGTAAGAATTCCTTGCATATTATAGATTGTAGTCTCTTATCAGATTGGCAAATATGTTCTCCCATTCTGTGGGTTGTCTTTTCACTTCTCGATGGCATTCCTGGAAGTAGAAAAAGCTTTCAATTTTGATGATGTCCTATTTATCTGTTTTTTCTTTTGTCACTTTGTACTTTGTACCATATCAAAGAACCAAAGTAATCCAAAGATTTACTCCCGTTTTTTTTTTTCTCAGAGTGTTAAAGTTTTAACTTTTGCATTAAGGTCCATCATCCATTTTGAGTTAATTTTTGTACATAGTGTGAGGTTGGGATCCACCTTCATTCTTTTGCATGTGACACTATTTGTTGAAAAGATTACTATTTCCCTATTGAATTGTCTTTACCCTCTCATTGAAAAATCAGTCAGCTGTAAATGTTAGGCTTTATTAATTGATTCTGACTTCTATTCTGTTGATCTATTTGCCTATTCTTATACCAGTACCACACTGTCTTGATTACTGTAGTTTTGTAGGAGGTTTTGTCACTGGGAAATGTGAGTCCTTCAACTTTGTTCTTCCTTTTTCTCTTCTTTAAAAAAAATTTTTTTTACATGGATTTATTTTTGAGAGACAGAGCATGAGCAGAGGAGGGGCAGAGAGAGAGGGAGACGCAGAATCTGAAGCAGGCTCCAGGCTCTGAGCAATCATTCAGCACAGAGCCCAATGTGGGGCTTGATCGAACCCACGAACCGTGAGGTCATGACCTGAGCTGAAGTTGGACACTTAACCAACTGAGCCACCCAGGAGCCCCTGTTCTTTCTTTTTCAGCACTGTTTTGGCTATTTTAGGTTCCTTATATTTCCACATGAATTTTAGGTCTACCTTGTTAATTTCTGCAAAAATTGGGATGTTGATAGAGATTGCATTAATCCAGGATCAGTTTCAATTATTTTGCTTCCAGAATGTGTGAGCATGGGTCCTTTGGGTAACTTGCATCAGTGATTCCCAACTGTTTAAAGCATCAAGATCCCTTTATAACACAAAACATTATTGTTGACTCCTCAAAGGATAAAAATTGTACTTTTCAATAATAGTAACCTTTTGTTATCTTAGTACACAAAGACAAAATCTATTATGAATTTAAAAATGCTTTTTATGAGAATGTGTGCTTTATCAATTCATAATGGTATCTATATATAATTGAGAAATCATAAAGGATAATGTGGAGAAATGTTAAATGCTCTGTCTTCAGAAAACATGTGGTTTATTCGGGGCTGTTGTACCAGTTGCAAAATCATTGCTGGCTCCTACTTTGAGAAACTTTGGTCAGCATTAAAGTCCTTTTTTTTTTTAAGTTTATTATTTTGAGAGAGCGAGTGAGTGAGCATGAGCAGGGGAGGGGCAGAGAGAGAGGGAGAGAGAGAATCCCAAGCAGGTCCTGCACTGTCAGTACAGAGCCCAACGTGGGGCTTGAACTCAGGAGCTGTGAGATCATGACCTGAGCCGAAATCAAGAGTCAGACGCTTAAAGTACTGAGCCACCCAGGTGCCCCATAAAAGTCCTTCTGTGGTAGCAGTTCCATCTTTCTATACAGAATTCCTCAGGCACAGAAGGAGGCTTGGCCAGAACTGGCCCCTGAGAACTAAATAACAATGCGAATTATCCCATGATTAACCCAATACTTGTGATGAGTTGATTTTTTTTTTTTTTTTATGGGAGAAGGAATTTCTATACTGAGCTGCTCCCCTGCTGTCTTGGGTGGACCATGCTGATTGCCTCACCTGGATTTTGAATACTTGCTCTCAAGATACCCTAACAATTGAGGTAATTGACAATAATTCTCAGATGAACAAATCAGCCACAAAAATACCTTAAAATTTTTTCTGATACCTCCAGCTACCATTCTTTGTAAAAGCAGAAAGCAAGCAAACAGAAATCACATGAGAACATTCTAATCTTCCTGCTGCTACCACCTTTCTTAATATTTGGAACAAAGTGCAGAAAATGAATGTCTATCAATTAAGTACATTGATTGCTTATACTAGTCCAAAAAATTGCTCAGCTCCTTACTATTTTTTACTTGCCAAGGTTCATTTTGCCATATTTTAATGGAAAGATCACTGATTTTAGCATGAGACTATCTGAGTTCACATCTTGAATCCCAGTCTTGCTGGTCTCAGTTTCTTTATCAGTGATACAATTATTAATAGCTAACTTTTGGATGTGAGAATTGGGACAAGCTTAAAGGCAGTAAGGTAGTTTAGTAACTTAAATTCTGCTTTAAAAATTTTTAGTATAGTATTTCCTTAGTAATAATAATGTGCCTGCCACCTCGTGAGATTCCAAGATTCTTCTAGAGGGCCATCTATTTCCAGAGGGGCATGGGTCTATGTGGACAAGTGGAGGCTGTGCACCTTTTCAGGAGTGTGCCCACATCATGAAAATCTCAGGAGACACCAGGAGTGTCTGCTTGCAGCAGTGGTTAAAGGCAGTGGACCAGAGGCCCATGTATAGTGAGACCAAGGGAGCCAGCAGAGAGAGGACAGAAAGTGTCATCTGTCAGAGAGACGAGCAGAGCAGTTTTTGTTCTTCCAGTCTCCCATCTGTCTGTGTAACTAACATCACTTTTACCCTTATGTGCCCTTTGGCTCCCTGAGCTTGCTCTTTTGTTTTTGCAGAGTGTCAACCAACACTTTTGAGGTCTCCAACATGGTGCAAACTATTTGCCTTTGTGGAAAATGATCTGTTTTTAAAAAGAATCACAGAAAGAAAGAAAGAAAGAAAGAAAGGAAGGAAGGAAGGAAGGAAGGAAGGGCCCCTCTGATTTCCCTTCTCCTCTCTCTTTCCTGACTTGGTGTGCAAATAAGATTCCATTCTGTGTTCAGTGCCTCAGATAAGGGCTTCGAAGGGCAGGAGGTAGCCTGCCAGGCACTGGCTTTATGTTTCTGAAACCTGACCCATGAGGGAGAAGGGGTGAAATGCCCTGGATAGGGCAGGGGCATAATGGGAAAGTGTGAAGATAGAGGAAGTGAAAGTGCCTCTGAGGGAAAATGTCCAAGGTCAACACAGAATCGGGTCTTCTGTTTTCCTACCCAGTGCATAGTAAAGTGTCCTCTGGGTTAAGGGTTGGGCTGAGAGGGAAGAGGAGAGAGAAAGAGGGGTGGCAATGAAAGCAGAGAAGCTAGCAGGTCTGAGAGTCTGAGAGGACCATTGTGTACCCTACTTCAAAGGCAGGGCCTGGGAGCCTGTGCTGCTGCAGAGAATTTGGAGGCACTGGAGAGCAGAGGGTTCTGCAAACTTTCTCTGTGACCATAGTCCTGGGAGGCCACAAGAGCCTAGATGAGCGATGTCTAAGCAAGATATCTCACAAGATGGACCAGAGAGAGAATTCTGTGTCCCATTCTGGCTCAGAAACTTCACAGTGGGTCATAAGTGGAAAGGAGAAGAGTGGCCCCTAAAGGCACACATCTCAGGTTGTGCCCGGGTGACTGAGGAGCAAATGGGGTGAGACATAATTCCTCCAACACTGGTGACTTAAGGACCAGGGGATGCCCTCTCACCACTCTCTTCCCCCATGGTCTTGCCACTAAATAATCTCTTTTGAAATGAAAAACTACAAATGGGACTACAAATTTGTTCCCAGGACAAATGGGAAGTGGATTCCCATGGACTGAGAGTACATTTTTGCCATCCAGGCAGGATGAGGACTCAAATAAAAATTAGGCTGAGATATAGAAGATTTAATTCTTGCACACTTGAGTTGGCAGAATAAAATTCATACCTACCACACCATTGTTTATTCCTTGTATCCTATTCTGCTTTGTATGAGTCCTTTGGACTGGATTAATTGTGGTGTAGCAAGTACTGTTGAGCTGACCATTTGCCTGGCTCCCTATTAGGTGTGAGGCATATCACATGACTGGATAGAGGGTAGGAACCCTCTAAGGCGGCCCCAGTGATCCCAACCTCCTGGTATTTATGACCATGTCCTCTCCATTTGGATAGGACTTTTAGCAAAAAAAAAAAAAAAAAAAAAAAAAAAAGGCAGAAGTGATGGTGTGCCACTTCCAACATTAGAACCCAATATTAGGTGACTTTCATCTTGTTCACTCTGTCTCATTCTCTTTTGGCTTGTTCTGAGGAAAGCCAGCTGCCATGTTGCGAGGTGCCCCATAAATAGGTCAACGTGGAAAGGAACTCATGTCCCTGGCCAACAGCCATGTAGGGGAGCTTGGCTTCTTCCCATGTTAGAGCTTGAGATGATTCAGTGCTTGTTGACAACTTGATTGCAGCCTTAGGAGAGACACCCAGCTCAGCAACCTTGATTCCTAACCCTTAGAAACTACAGATTACAAATGTCTTCTGTTTTAAAGTGGTAAGCTCTGGAATTATTAGTTACATAGCAATAAATAAGTAGTACATGCTCCTTGCCCTCCAGTAACTCTTTCTCTATGATGAAATTTCTTTGGAAAGAGCATCCCCGAGAATGAAGATGGAAGAGCTGGGCATAATGACATGGGTTCTGTTAGTTAGGCTTCAGGAGGTGGAAAAGGAAGGAGGGGAGACTCAGAACGTTGAATAGGCAATAATGGCTTTTGAGGTCTGTGATGCATTTCCTCTAGCCAACACATTCTCTTTACAGAAGTTCATTTTCTTGAAATGACAATATTTGCATTTTCACTTGATGGCTTGGCAGGAGTTGGAGAAGTAGCACTGCATGGTAGAGAGGAGAAAGCCAGGCTGTTCTACTATTGAATTTAGCTCAAACTACCAACTTTTTTTTTTTTTTTTGGCTCCCATTCTATACTCAGGTGCATCTCATATACTCATATACTTGTATGCCCTGTTATCTGTTCTATATTCCACTGAATAGCCCTTTATTGAGGACATCTTTGCCAGGAGGGACTGTACCTGTGAGAGACATCTTTAGTCCTTATCCCTTCTGTGAGGTGGGGAGCTCTGAGTGAGTGGCTCTCATCTGGCATCACTACATTTATAACAAATTTAGGTGCTACTTTATTGAAAAAAGAAAGGGGTGGTGATAATAGTGGTAGCTATAAAGGAGAAATTGGACAAATCTCCATTGGAAAATTATCATTCCTCCTTAAGAGCCTGAACCTAGCCCATGCATTGGGAGTGATGCAATCTTTTTGACTCTGCTACTTTTAGCTAAGGATACTTAAGCCACTATAAGGGTATGCTCCCTACTCACCCAAAATATTGTGTTCTAACAAAAGCAATCCTGGGTATTTAGATAATTTTTCCCTTGGGTACGATTGTATTTGAATATTATTTATTCCTGGTTCTTCATTGTAGGGGGAGTTGAGAAGAAAGAACGCATGAGACTGAAGGAGAGCACTGGAATCAATTATAAACCGATTAGCTTGGAATTGTTTCATTCTTTTTTTCTTCCTCCTTTTTGTATTGGCAAATCCCCATGCACACTGCATTTGGGTGCAGTCAAGCTGCTACAACCTTCTGATAATTGCCTCAAATATCGAAAGTCATGGGGAGCACCAGTAGTTGGGAACCATTTCTGCATAAGTACCCCTGAGATATGTGGAATTTATCTTATCAGAATACCTTACATTTCATCTTGTCAGTCCAACTAGCTTACTGTCTGCTATGTGTGATGTTTTAGAGACAGCCCATTCCTGGACACAGCGTGTATTTTGTCCGTGGAGCGTCCACACCTTTGTCTTCTGTTAACAGCACTCTGATTTTCTGTAGGGAAAATCCCACCATCAGTACAGATGATTAGGGTGGGACAGACCCCACCATTGACTCTAGAAGTGGGTAAGGGACCCAGGAAGGGACCCAGAGCACTGTTTCACTTGGTCCCAGCAACTGGTTTAGGATGGACATGGGACCCAATGCAGATCAAACATAGCCACTGAGACTTAACTCCAGGACTTCTATTAGAAGGGCTGGAACAAGTCATGTTCTGGTTTGGGATTGTTGTTACAGGCAGCCCTCCTATGATATTAAGGAGAATGCTTATCAGTGAGTGGGGACAACGTAGAAGAAAGGAGATGAAAGAAAAAGAGAGAAATAGGAGTTTTAAGTCAATTCATTTTTCTTCATCCTTTGTTTTGTTTCAACAAATTTGAGCTGGATTTCTAGAATTTGCAGCTCAAAGAGTCTTGGTTATATGTTCGGAGCAACCTTCCATGGGCCCTGCACCTTCTTGTTAGATATGCAAGGCACTGAGTGATCTTTTCTTGAGATATTTCTCAGCACTGTGTTTGCAACAAGCAACTTGAAAAATGGGATAATCTCTTAGACAAAAAGCAGGTTGCTTCCACTTGCTGTGAAGGTGGTGGATCCTCCAGTGTTCCTTTCTTGCCGCACTGTCCACCGTGTGTGCAGGCATTCATCAGGGTCCGCCTGTGTCACCCTCTGGTACTTGAGGGGCATGAGGAATGGATACAAATCAACAGAATGTTCATGCTTTATTGGTTGTGACTGCCAAAGGCTTTTGTCTCTGACCCATGAGTCTTGTGTCTTCTGCCAATATCCACGAAAAAGCAACAGGGTAGCTTATTAGCTTGAAATGTAAGGTGAAATCCTAGACCCTTAACATTTTTTGGCATTGTATAGCTCCTTCGGGCTTTTGTTGGCCAGTGAGTGTTGCATGACAGTTTGGCCAGGAGCACATGCTTGACAGGAAGACAGGCTGAGTTGGGTTCTGCCCCTGCCACTGACTATCTATGTGTCTGTTAGCAAGTTACTCAACCTGTCAGGCCTTCTGTTTTGTCCTCAGTGGAATGGGAATATTGCTGCCAATTACCCAACTTTTCATGAAGACTGAATAAGAAAATGTTTGTAATGCCCTTGACACAGAACCTGGCATAGAGTGAGCTTGGTTACATGTTAGCTGTTATTAAATACTTGGTAGTGGTACTTGGCACATTTTAAAAATATTTCAAAATACGTTATTACAAAAAATGGTATGTATGTTGAAAACAATACATATCAGAAAAATAAGAGAAGTCTTAAAAAATTATAATTCCACCACTCAAATCCCACTGTTATCACTGTGGTCAATATCTATCTAGAATTTGTGTGTGTATGCATGTATGTCTGTGTGTGTTTGTGTCTAGTTTGAGGAAGGATCATGATGTACACATTATTTTGTTGTCTGATTTCCCTTAATATGTCATGACCTTCTTTCTAGTTTATATTTCTGTAGCTTTCCATTAAAATTATGAAAGTTACACATACAAAAGGATGTAAGTAGCATAGAAATTATTAAGAAGAGGAACAAAATGAACATCCAGAAACCCACCATGCAAATTAGGCAAAAGAATATCACTGACACTGGGGTGCCTGGGTGGCTCAGTCGGTTAAGGGTCTGACTTCAGTTCAGGTCATGATCTTGTGGTTTGTGAGCTTGAGCCCTGCATCAGGTTGTCTGCTGTCAGCACAGAGCCTGCTTCTGATCTTCTGTAACCCCCCTTTTCTCTGCCTCTCCCCCGCTCATGCTTTCAATCTCTCTCTCTCTCTCTCTCAAAAACAAATAAAACATTTAAAAAAGAGAGAGAGAGAATATCATCAACAGTGTTGACGCTCCTGGTCAGATCATCCTACCTGCTCCTCTTGCCGCCAGAATACCATGATCCCGAATTTTGCATTTTTTGTTCTCTTACGATTTATATAGTTTTACCATGCATGTTTACATTAGTAAACATTACATCATTTGGTTTGCTCATTTTAGTACTTAATAGACACAGTATTATGCAGCATGTATTTTATGTGGCTTGCTTTTATGCTTGTCATACATCCCTGTGATCTGTGTTGATTCATGCAGTTTTTCATTCATTTTTCAGGGATGTCTGGTATTCCCATGTAGATAGATGCCATGATTTAGTCAATGGCATCTGGCCAAATCACCAAGGATATATATTTGGTGAAGGCCATCCTGCACCTCCCTTGGCAGGTGCTTCAGACTCAGGGTGGGAGATAGGAAACTCACTCTAAGCCATTTGCTCCCAGGTCTGTTAGAGGTCTCCCAGCCCCAACTGGGCTGACCCAGATCATGCAATGCAAATCCCACAGGCATCATGGAGGAGATCCTCACAAACACAGAGGGGGAAGAGGAGGATCAAGGGTCTGGGGCCATGGACAGAAGATAGCCTCGATGCCACAGGTACATTGCAAAGGAATGTAGGAAAATGCAGAAGAGACAAAAACATTTTTTTATAAGAACATATCACCAGAGATACACAGTATTGAATAAGTTGAGATTACTCTGCTTAAAGAAAAGCACGGAAAAGCTCATACAATTGAACACAACCTATACAGGTAGAGTGTGTGGAGAAAGTGACACTCTATTACATTACTAGTGGGATTACAAATTAGCAAAACCTTCACAGAGGGTAATTTGGCCAAATCTACAAAAATTAAAAATGCACCTACACTTTGATCTAAATATTCCATTTCTAGGAGTTTATCTCACAGATGTACAAGATTACATATGTACACAGTAACTTATTGCAGCATTATTTATAATAAAATATTGAAGCAAATTTATAATTTATGATAATAAAATATTTAAACAATGTATTTAAACATTATATGTACATAGTTACTTATTGCAGCATTATTTATGATAATAAAATATTGAAACAATCTTTAGGGGATTGGATAAATTATGGTATATCTACCCCATGGAAAATAATACAGCTGTTACAGAGAATGAGGCGATTTTTAAGGCACTAGCATGGTATAATCTCTAAGTTTTATTAAATAAGTGCAGGGGTTTCAAAGTGCAGGGTTTCAAAAAGAAAATACACATGTACGTATTTGCTATCTATGCATAGAATATCCCCTGTGACAGTGGTTGTCTCGGGGATCTGGGTATAGAAGACAGAGATGGGAGAAAGATATATTAGTATTACTTTTTCATGTCTTTAAAATTTTGTACCATATGGAGGTATCAGTGAGCCACAGTTTAAGTCTAAACTTAAAAGAAACTAAAAAGAGCTGGGAGACTGGAGCCAAAGAGAGGAAGGTAGAGGAGAGAAGATGCTTGCTGGTGCGGGTGAGGCCCTTCCCGAGGGGGGGAGGGATTGGTTCTGAAGCAGCGGGACTACCACAAGATACACCAGAGAAGAGAACTTCTGAGAAGTGGTACAGATAGTTGGCATAGTATACGGTTTTCTGCAAGGACGCCCTTTGCCCAAGCACATCCTTACCCAATACCACTTTTTTTTTTTTGATTTTTGCTCTTTTCAAGCAAAGGTTGGAACAGCAATAACACTAATAATAAAATGATGACAATAATAGCAACACCAATATTTAAAAATGGCTTTTGCTTTAGCAGTTACAGTGTGACAAACATTAACCAAGCACTTTACATGCATGATCCCATTCAATTCCTTTATCAGCTGTGTGAAGTTGGAGGTATTATTATTCCCATTTTATAGATGAGGATACTGAGGCACAAAAATATTTAAGTAACGTGTTCAAGATTACATATCTAGTAAATGATAGCACTGAAATTTGAACTCAGTTTTGCTTTCAAAGATTGTGCTTTAAACTGCTCTGATACATTCTTTTCCTTATGAATAAGGAATACGTTAGAGAGTGTAGTAGCTTGAGTGCATGCGTGCCCACACACACTTTGCATCTAACGTCACATGTTAACTGTGTGCAAATATTTATGGGACAATTGTCCCAGATGGAGCTGGGATAAGAAAGTGGCAGAGAAGTTGTAATCTTGTTCACACAGGAAAAATCTAGAGATATTAGGACAATAGGCAGGGTGATCATTTGGGGGATATTAGGAAGAAAGATGCCTGCAACCCGACAGCCAAGCAGGTGTTGTTGCCATTGCTATTAGGCTGCTGGGAATTTCCAGAATGTGAAACTGAGGAGGAAATCAAATAAATAATTTGCTGACTTCACTAACTTGTAGAAGTATTCTCAAAACTCCAAGAAAATTACTCACTATTCAGAGGCCCTCAGACTCTGTGGTATTTCAGAGATAATGTGTTAACCCAACGTGCTTACAAATCGCCCTGCCGCCTAGATGAGCCAAGCTGCTTCAGCTCATGTGGGGGACTAAGGAGCCAGTATTTTCCCTGGAAGACTCGTTCTTTCTTCTTCCTCCCCCCATCCCTGCCCCATATTATTCCAACAAGACTGATTCCAATGAGTTTATGAGAACAATTCAAGACTTATTTTCTCAGCCTTTCTTCCAGAGGGAGCTGATGTAATGACCGTGCCTTTGTTACCACTGAGGGAGAAAGTATATTTCTTTATTGTTGCCCATATTAAACTTTGATTTGTTTGGACAGTGAGTTTCTAGTCAGTTACTTGTATTCCGACCAGCACAAACACTTTTCCACTCTGGCTTGAAAAGGAAGAATACTCTAGACTCGAGTAGTCAAATGCTGTAGCTACCAGCCTATGTGGCTATTGAGCACCTGTAACGTGGCTAATCTGAGCAGAGATGCTCTGAAAGTATAAAACACACATTGTGGTTTGAAGACTTAGTATGAAAAAGAGAATGCAATCTATTTCAAAATTCTATGTTATTTGTTGAAATGATAATATAGGCAGTCCTTGCTCTGCATGACTGAGCAGAACCATAAAAGGGACTGCACAAACTGAAACCATACAAATGATCATTAACTAATCAATGGGGGGAAATTATGATTATTATGTGACTTTTAAAAAATTTTGTCAAAATATGAAAATTCTTTTTCTTAAATGTTTATTTATTTTTGAAACAGAGAGAGCGCGTTAAGTGGGGAGGTGCAGGGAGAGAGGGAGACAGAGAATCCCAAGTGATGTGGGGCTCAAACTCACAAGTCATGAGATCATGACCTGAGCCAAAACCAAGAGTCAGATGCATAATCAATTAAACCACCGAGGCACCCCAAAATATGAAAAATTCTTACTGTCCATTATCAACCTTTGCAGTGAAAATCATAGAATTAGTTTATTTGGTACATAGTAATTTACAAATATTAGAAGTATGAGAATTAAAGTGGCTTTTTTTTTTCTTTGTAATAAACTTACCAAAGTTTGAACTTTGGTTTGAACAATGCTTGCTGCTTTCCTGTTACATAACTTCTAGTCTAGAGCAAGTAAGTGTCTTTCCTGAGCCTTAGTGAATTGTCGTAGTCCTTTCTGAGATCAGGTCCCAACATTTTATCCTTTGCATTCCCAATGTTGTGAGAAATCTCTGAAAATTTCTTTAAACATGGGGTTTCTTTTTGCTGGTGTCCTCTCCTCTGGAACATCTGCACCCTCTCATCACAACCCGTTCCTTACTGCGTTGACAAGTTTGCCTTCACTAGGTTTCCTCCGGCAGAACCTCGAGAGTGTTTTGGGCAGTGAAGTGTCATCTCGCCTCAGTCATCTGTATTCTTATCACACCTACTTTCAATTCCGGCAGTACCATTTTTGTTTGTTTCTTCACTGCCCTTTCACCTTTGTTGGCCAATTTTGTCTTTTGATGACTCATTCTTGTAAAACGTTACCTGGCTTTACCACTGAGATACAAGAAGGCAACACAACTACACACTTTGCTGTCTCTTCGTGAACTGAATAGCAGATCTGTAGTCACCCATCACCAACAGACTTTGAGAGAAATGAGATGACTGGTCACTGATAAATATGCTAATTGGTTATGTAGTCATCTGTGGACTGAAGTCTAGCAGCAAAATTTGCAGTTTATGCAAGTACTCATAGTTAATATGCCATAGTAACTAAAATTTGGACTGTGTTATTGCAGAACTAATATTACTTAACTAAATAGTAGTAACTGAAATTCATGCCTATCGACAGGCAAAGCAAAATCTGCTCATATTTTGGATATTGGATTAAATAAAGTATATGATTAAAATTAATGGCACCCATTTTTTTCCCTTTTCAGTCTGTGGCTAATAGAAAGTTTTCAATCCTCTGTGTGGCTCATATTATATTCTTATTGGACAGTGTTGCTCTATACAATACATTAACAAAAACTTTTGGAGAAGAAGAAAAAAGAAATATTCAGTTGGGACAGAATCAAACATTGTCACAGTTTTGAAGTGATAAGAGTAGTCATAAACAAATGAATAGATTCAAATCGACACAAAATGAACATGATTGGTGGAAAAACAGCAAAGCGAAAATACAAAAGATAATAGATTGGAAAAACATTCAACCAAATTTGTAAGCCAAGGGCAAATTGATGATATTATAAAATTACTCATCAAATTTATTCCAAAACTATCAAGTTCCCAGGATATTGTAAAAGAGATGCATCGCAATTTATATGAGAGGAAATTGAAATAGTAAATGAACACTTGGAAAAGTTTATCTTGTCTAGTTAACAGGGACATTAAAGTTACCATGAACTTTAAATTACAACTTAGTATCCACATGATTAACAAAACAATTACAACACCTAACACTGTGGGGTATTTGGTGATTTCATGCATCATAACTCACACTGTAATTAGATACAATACTTTTAGCAAGCAATGTTGTATAAAGAAAAAAAGCCATATAGATATTCCTAAGCCTTGACCTAGTAATACCACTCCTGAGAATTTACTCTAAGGACATAATTCAACAAGAACAAAAAGTTACATATATAGAAAGATGTATATTATATAATTACCTATAAGAGCAAAAACCTGAAAGTATCTTAAATATCTAATATATTAGGATATATATGTCTAATATATATACCTGATATTTTATAAATATATGCATATCAGATGTATATAGATATAGATATCTAATGCAGTGTATATCACTGCATCCAACAATGACAGAATACACAGTGCTTTTCAAATGCACATGGAACTCTGCTAGAATTTACCATATGCTGTGTCATAAAGCAACCTAAAGCACATTTCAAAGGAATGAAATCATGAAGAATATGCTGAGTATACTGGAGTTACTTTTGAAACACACAACAAAAGCTAACTAAGAAAGCACCAACTGTTTTAAAATTAAGCAATAAGGGGGCGCCTGGGTGGCGCAGTCGGTTAGGCGTCCGACTTCAGCCAGGTCACGATCTCACGGTCCGTGAGTTCGAGCCCCGCGTCGGGCTCTGGGCTGATGGCTCAGAGCCTGGAGCCTGTTTCCGATTCTGTGTCTCCCTCTCTCTCTGCCCCTCCCCCGTTCATGCTCTGTCTCTCTCTGTCCCAAAAATAAATAAACGTTGAAAAAAAAATTAAAAATAAAAAAAGCAATAAGGGAAGCTTAAGTGGCTCAGTCACTTAAGCGTCCAGCTCTTGGTTTGTATCAGGTCATGATTTCATGGTTCGGTTCGTGAGTTCAAGCCCCATGTTGAGCTCTGCACTCATAGCTGTGGAGCCTGCTTGGGATTTGTTGTCGCCCTCTCTCTCTGCCCCTCCCTTACTCCCTCCCTACCTCTCTCTCCTTTCTCAAAATAAATAAATAAACCTTTAAAAAATTAAAATTAAGTGATAAAATTATAATGAATCCATGAATCAGAGAAGGGAACAGAATGGAAATTAGAAAATATTTTAAAGTAAATGACAGTGAATATATGGCATATCAAAACATGGAAAACAGCTAAATCATGATCAAGGAAATAACTGCCAACCCAGAATTCTATATTGATCAAAAAAATTTCCTTCAGATATAAAGTTGAGATAAACATATAGTCAGATTAACAAAAACTGAAAGAAATTCATGCAATGCCTAGAGGAAGATTTATATATATATATATATATATATATATATATATATATATATATATATATATATATATAAATTTTTAAAAATTTAGTAGGCTCCACACCTCATGTGGCATGTGAACCCATGACCCAGAGATCAAGAGTTCCATGCTGAACTGACTGAGATAGTCAGATGCCCCAGGAAAATGTATATTCTTAAATATGTGTATATTAGAAAGAAAATAAGATTCCATATGTCATTGATTCAAGTTTCCATCTTTAAAAACAGAAAAAAAACCAAAATATCACACATACAAAATTAGTCCAAAGAGAGAAGGAAATAATAAAAAATAAAAGCACAAATAAAAAGTAGGAAAAAAATAAAGAAAATCAATAAAATCAAAAGTATGTTCCTGAAAAAGATGAGTCAAATTAATAAAACTCTGACAATACTGATTTTAAAAAAATTAACTAGTATAGTAATTAATAGACATTAGTATAGACCCCTATACATATTTAAAAGAACACATTTTAAATAACTTTATGCCAATTTATATAAATTCCTTGAAAAATATAACTTACTAAAACCAGCACAATAAGAGAGTAATAGGAATAGCATATATCTACCAAAGAAATTAAACGTTTTATTTTAAACCTCTCCACCAAGTATGTGCCTAGCCCAGATGGTTTCTTTGGTGAATTTTAGTAAATATTAAAGGAAATAATAACTCCAATGTTATGTATACTCTTTCAAAAAAGAAGATACCCTTCCCAGTATTTCTATGGGCCCAGCATAACCTTGATAACCAAATTAGTTACAAAAATTATAAGAAAGGAAAAGTACAGACCAATATGTAGCATGAACCTATATGTAAAAATATAGTATATAGTAGCAAATGGAATTCAGTGACATATAAAATAGGTAATACATCACAACCAGATGAAGTTTATTCTAAGAAAGCTAACAATAGTTTATTAATACAGTGGGGATAAATAAACTTCTCTTAATAGCTACAGAAAATAAAACTTCTGATAAAACACAATATTGCTTTATGATTAAAAACTCTTACCAGACCAGGAAGATAAATCAATTTAATGGTGATTTAAAACTTTCTTTTTGAGATTACTAGCATCTGCTATAATTACTTTTTTTTTTTTAATTTTTTTTTTCAACGTTTATTTATTTTTGGGACAGAGAGAGACAGAGCATGAACGGGGGAGGGGCAGAGAGAGAGGGAGACACAGAATCGGAAACAGGCTCCAGGCTCTGAGCCATCAGCCCAGAGCCCGACGCGGGGCTCGAACTCACGGAGTGCGAGATCGTGACCTGGCTGAAGTCGGACGCTTAACCGACTGCGCCACCCAGGCGCCCCTATAATTACTTTTATTAAAAGAAGAATGGAGATCTTAACCAATGCAATAGGCAATGAAAAAAAAGTTCATAAAGTTTCAAAAAAGACAAAATAAAGTTGTCATTATACAGAGACATGATTGTGTACATAAAAAATATTTTTAAAAATCTAGAGACAAACTACCAGAATTGACAACTGAATTATCCAGGCTGCTGGAACCAGTTCAGTATATGAAATCAATTGTATTTTTACTTACCAGCAAAAAAAAAAAAAAAAAAAAAAAAAAAAAAAAAAATATATATATATATATATATATATATATATATAAAATTAAAATTAAAAAGATATAATTTACATTAGCATAAGCCCCATCAAATCTAGAATGCATTTAATGGTAGATGATCAAAACCTCTACATTTAAAATGTATAAAACTTTGCCAAATGATACATTCAAAGTATGTATCATCAAAATGATGCTGAAAGGAAAAAAAACCTACAACTGAAGTTACTCTACTTAGCAAGACTATCATTCAAAATTGAAGAAGAGATAAAGAATTTCCCAGACAAACAAAAGTTAAAGAAATTCATTACCGCTAAACCAGCCTTATGAGAAATGTTAAAGAAACTTCTTTGAGTGGAAGAGAAATGGCCATAATCAGACATGAGAAGATTATAAATAAAAAGATGTAAAATTGACAGCATACACATAAAATGTGGAGAAGGGAGTTCAAAAATAAACTTTTTTGGATTTTTTCTTAGAATGGGTTTGAACTTAAGTGACCACCAACTTAATAGAGACTGCTATGTACTTAAGATATTATATATGATCCTCATGGTAACCACAAACCCAAGATCTATAATAGATACACAAGAAATAAATAGAAAGAAAGCCAAACATAACACTACAGGAACTCATCAATCACAAAGAAGGAGAGCAAGAGGAGAAGGGGGTAGAGTAGAACTACAAAAACAACCAGACAACAAATAACAGAATAGCACAAAGTACATACACATCAATAATTACTTTAAATATAAATGACCTAAGGGCTCCAATCAAAAGACATAGGTGGCAGAATGGGTAAAAAATAATGCTCTACATGCTGCCTACAAGAGACTCACCTCAGACCTAAAAACACGTACAGAATTAAAGGGAAGGGAGAGAAGAGCATTTACCATGCAAAGGGAGAAAAATAAAAAAGCCAAGGTAGCAATACTTTTATCAGAGAAAATAGACTTCAAGAGGAGATAGCAATTACAAATATCTATGTATCCAACATTGGAGCACCTAAATTCATAAAAAGAGTATTAAAAGACATAAAGAGAAAAACTGAGAGTAGCACAATAGTAGTAGGAGATTTTAACATACCATTTATCAATGGATCAATCATTCAGGTAGAAAATCAATAAGGAAACTGCTTTGAATGATGTTAGACAAGATGAACATAACAGATATATGCAGAACATTCCATCCACAAACAACAGAACATTCTTTTCAAGTACACAGTACATTCTCCAGAATAGATTACATACTAGGACACGAAACAAGTCTCAATAATTTGAAAAGACTGAAATCGTATCATGTTATTTTTCTGACCACAATAATATGAATCTAGAAATCAACCACAAGAAAAAAAAATACAAATACCTGGAGGTTAAACAACATGCTATTGAACAACCAATGGGTCAATGAAGAAATCAAAAAAGAAATTAAAAAATACAGAGACAAATGAAAATAAAAAAACAATCATCCAAAATCTATGGGATTCAGCAAAAATAATTCTAAGAGGGAAATAGTATAGTGATATAGGCCTAGCCCAAGAAATAAGAAAAAGCTCAAATAAACAATCTTATCTTACACTTAAAGGAACTAGAAAAAGAAGAACAAACAAAGCCCAAGTTGAGTATAAGGAACGAAATAATAAAGATCAGAGCAGAAATAAATAACAGAGAGACTGAAAAACAATAGAAAAGATCAATGAAACCAAGAGCTGGATCTTTGAAAAGATAAACAAAGTTGATAAATCTTTAGCCAGATTCACCAAGAAAAAAAGAGAAAGGAACAAAATAAATAAAATCAGAATAAAAGAGAAGTAACAATTTGTACCACAGAAATACAAATAATTATAAGAGAATACAACAAAAAATTATATGCCAACAAACTGGAAAACCCAGAAGAAATGGATAAATTCCTAGAAACATACAATCTTCCAAAACTGAATTGGAAAGAAAGAGAAAATCTGGACAGACTGATCACTAGTAATAAAATTGAATTGGTAATCAAAAAACTACCAAAAAATACATGTCCAGGACCAGAGAGATTCACAGGTAAATTCTACCAAACATTTAAGGAAGAGTTAAAACCTATTCTTCTCAAACTATTTGAAAAAATAGGAGAAGGAAAGCTTCCAAATATATTCTATGAGACCAGAATTACCCTGATTCCAAAGCCAGACAAAGATACTACAAAGAAAAGAAAACCACAGGCCAATATCCCTAATGAGCATAGGTACAAAAATCCTCAACAAAATATTAGCTGCATTCAACAAAACATTAAAATATTAGCTGCATTCAACAAAATATTAGCTGCATTCAACCAAACATTAAAATGACCATTCACCACAATCAAATGGGCTTTATTCTGGCAACACAAGGATGGTTCAATATTTGCAAATCAACCAATGTGATATAGCACATCAACAAAATGAAAGATAAAAATCATATGATCATCATAATAGATGCAGAAAAGGCATTTGACCAAGTACAACATCCATTGATGACAAAAAATTCTCAACAAAGTGGGTTTAGAGGGAACATACCTCAGCATAATAAAGGCCATGTTACCCACAGCTAACATCATAATGGTGAAAAACAGCTTTTCCTCTAAGGTCAGGAAGAAGACAAAGATGCCCACTTAGTCATTTTTATTTAATATAGTATTGGAAGCCCTAGCCATAGCAGTTAGCAAGAAAAAGGAATAAGAGGCATCCATATTTGTAAGGAAGAAGGTAAACTGTCACTATTTGAAGATTCTAGAACACTATACACAAACCCCTAAAGACTCTGCCAAAAAAAGCATTAGAAGTATGTTCTAATCAGTAAAGTTGCAGGATACAAAATTAATACTCAGAAATTGATAGTGTTTCTATACACTAATAATGAAGTAGCAGAAAGAGAAATTAAGAGAACAAGCCCACTTATAACTGCACAAAAAAGAATAAAATGGCTAGAAATAAACTTGACTAAGGATGTGAAAGACCTGTACTCTGAAAACGATAAAACATTGATGAAAGAAAGTGAAGACAACACAAGCAAATGGGAAGACATCCCATGCCCATGAATTCGAAGAATTAATATTGTTAAGTTGTGTGTATTGCCCAAAGCAATATACAGAGTCAATGCAATACTCTCAAAATACCAACAGTATTTTTCACAGAACTAGAACCAACAATACTAAAATTTGCATGGAACCATAAAAGAACCCAAGAGACAAAAAAAAAAAAAAAAAAAAAAAAAATCTTGAAAAAGAAAAAACTGGAGATATACAATTCCAGATATCAAGATATACTATAAAGCTGCACTAAACAAAGCAGTATGCTCCTGGCCCAAAAATAGACACATAGATCAGTAGAGAACAGAGAGGCCAGAAATCCACACTTATATGGTCCATTAATCTATAACAAAGGAGACAAGAAATACAATAGGGAAAAGGCAGTCTCTTCAACAAGTGGTGCTGGGAAAACTGGACAGCTACATGCTACAGAATGAAACTGGACCACTTTATTACACCATACACAAAAATAAACTCAAAATGGATTAAAGACCTAAATGTGAGACATGCCACCATAAAAATCCTAAAGAGAACACAGGTATTAATGTCTCTGATATCAGCTATAGCAACATTGTTTTAGATATGTTTCCTAAGGCAAGAAAAACAAAAAGAAAAATTACTGGGACTATATCAAAATCAAAAGCTTTTGCACAGTGAAGGAAAGCATCCACAAAACAACAAGGCAACCTACTGAATGGGAAAGATATATGCAAATGATGTATCTGATAAGGGGTTAATATTAAAAATATATAAAGAACTTATATAACTAAACACTGAAAGAACAAATCTGATAAAAAAAAATGGGCAGAGGACCTGAGCAAACATTTTTCCAAAGATGACATACAGATGGCCAACACACACACGAGAAGATGCTCAACATCACTAATCATCAGGGAAATAGGAATCAAAACCACAGAGATATCATCTTATGCCAGTTAGAATGGCTACAATCAAAGACACAAGAAATAACAAGTGTTGGCACCAATGTGGAGAAAAATAACCCTTATGCACTGCTGGTGGAAATGCAAATTGGTGCAGCCACTGTGAAGAACATAATGGAGGTTCCTCAAAAATTAAAAGCAGAAATACCCTATGATCCAGTAATTCTATTGCCAGGTATTTATCCAAAGAAAACAATCTTTGGATCACTAATTGGAATACATATATGCACTTCTATTTTATTGTAGCATTATTTGTAACATCAATATATAAAAGTAACCTAAGAGTCCATCAATGGATGGATGTATAAGAAAGATGTGATGGGGCGCCTGGGTGGCGCAGTCGGTTAAGCGTCGGACTTCAGCCAGGTCACGATCTCGCGGTCCGGGAGTTCGAGCCCCGCGTCAGGCTCTGGGCTGATGGCTCAGAGCCTGGAGCCTGTTTCCGATTCTGTGTCTCCCTCTCTCTCTGCCCCTCCCCCGTTCATGCTCTGTCTCTCTCTGTCCCAAAAATAAATAAATGTTGAAAAAAAAAAAAAGATGTGATACACACACATGCGCGCACACGCACACACACACACGCACAGGGATATTATACAAGCATAAAAAAGATGAGGGTTTTCTTTTTGGTGGTGGTGGGTTTTTTTTTTGTTTTTTTTTGTTTTTGTGGTTTTTTTTTTTTTTTTCATTTTTGGAACGTGAATGAATCTAGAGGATATTAGGTTCAGTGAAATACGTAAGACTAAGAAAGACAAATACCATATTATGACACTTCTGTGTGGAATCTAAAAAACAAAACAAGTAAACAAACACACAAAAAGCACTATCAGACCTATAAATATAAAGAGCTCATGGTTGCCAGAGGGAAGGGGGAGGAAGGGCAAAATGGGTGAAGGAGAATGGCAGATACAGACTTCTGGTTGTGGAATGAATAGGCCACAGTAATAAAAGGCACAGAATGGGGAATACGGTCAATGGTATTGCAATAGCATTGTAGGGGCACAGATGGTAGGTACACTTTTGGTGAGCACAGCATAACACATAGAGTTGTTGAATCACTATGTTGTACACCTGAAACTAAGGTAACATTATGCATAATTATACTCAAAGAATTAAAAAATAAAAAGATTTAAAAATGGAAAAAAAAACCTGTGCTAAGATAAATTTAAAATACCTAAATCAAGAGTCCTCCCCCACTCTCTTCGTGGGTCAGGAGAGTTAAAACTGTTAGGATGTAAATTCTCTCTAAATTAATCTTTACACTCAACAATCCTAATTAAAATCTCAGTAGATTAAAAAAAATTTTTAATGTTTATTTTTGAGAGAGAGAGAGACAGGGTGCAAGCAGGGGAGGGCAGAGAGAGAGGGAGACACAGAATCTGAAGCAGGCTCCTGGTTCCCAGCTGTCAGCACAGAGCCCAATGTGGGGCTCAAACTCACAAGCCATGAGATCATGAGCTGAGCTGAAGTTGGACGCTCAGCCGACTGAGCCACCCAGGCGCCCCAAAATCTCAGTATATTTTGTGTAGAAATTTACAAGCCAATTCTAAATCCATGCAAGGATGTAAAGAGGTCAAAAATTGTTAAGGGCTTCATTAGTAAAAAGAAAGAAGTTGGAGGACTTACACTATCTGATGTCAAGACAGTCATGAAGTGATTAAAATTAAGACAGATTGAAGTTTGCACAAAGATAGATTAAAAACCAATGGAATAGAACAGAGTCCCACATTTGTAGAGTTACCTGATATTTGCTAACAGTGATACTGTTGTGTAGTATAGAATGAATGCTCTTCCTAATAAATAGTGCTGGGTTGTTGGGCTACCCACATGGAAAAAAACTAATCTTTACTTACAGAAATAATTTTAGGTGGATTACAGATATATACAAAAGTTAAACAAAAGAGAAGCTTTTGGGGAAAAAATGCGGATGTCCTTATTATCTCAGGTAAACAAAGTTTTCTAAATATAAAATGTACCAACCATAAAATGTTAACTTGGACTACATTAAAATTAGGAAGTTCTTATTCATCAAAAGACACCATTAAGAAAATGAAAACACGGGGCGCCTGGGTGGCGCAGTCGGTTAAGCGTCCGACTTCAGCCAGGTCACGATCTCGCACTCCGTGAGTTCGAACCCCGCGTCAGGCTCTGGGCTGACGGCTCGGAGCCTGGAGCCTGTTTCCGATTCTGTGTCTCCCTCTCTCTCTGCCCCTCCCCCGTTCATGCTCTGTCTCTCTCTGTCCCCCAAAAAATAAATAAACGTTGAAAAAAAAATTAAAAAAAAAAAAAAGAAAATGAAAACACAAGCAAACAACATTGAATATATTGGTAACACATATAAAAAGACTCATACCCGGAAGAAGGAAAAATCATTATGAAATAGTTAATCCAATATAAAAACAGGCACATGACTGAAACAGTCATTTCATCAAAGAGGATATCCAAATGGCTGATAATCATATGCAAACATGTTTGGCCTCATCAGTCACCAGGGAATGCAAATTAAAATCACCATGAGATTCCATTATACTGTCACTGGGCTAGTCAAAAAAAGACAGAAAATACTAAATCTCAGCACAGGAATGGAGCAACTGAACTCTCATCCATTGCTGGCCAATTGAGTGTAAATTAATGCAACTACTTTAGAAAAATGTTTTGTGGTCTTTACTAATGCTGAACATATACATATTCTATGAGCCAGTAATTCTACTCATAGGTATTAACCAGTAGAAATACATACACAGTGTACACAAACATGTACAAGAATGTTCATTGTATTATTTGAAATAGCTCCAAACCAGAACAATATGTGTTCACGAACAGCAGATTGGATGAGTTTTGTTACATTCATATAATAAATAGCACAGACGAACAAAAAGAATGAGCCACTGCTACATGCAATGAAGAGTGAATCTCCAGATTTAATGTTGAGTAAAATAAGCCTGAACACACATAAGAATTCATATTGTATGATTCTATTTATATTAAGCACAAAAACACAGGCAAGATTAATCTCTGGTTATGGAAGTCAGAATAGTGGTTAACTTTGGGTGGGTGGGATATGAGGTTGAAGCTTCCAAGTTGTTGGTAATGTTTGTGAGTTGAGCGGGTGACTGCTTATGAACTCTGTAAAAATTCATCAAGCTATGTTAACATTTGTGCACTTATTGCATATTGTATATTGTATTTTATTTAAAAATTTATAAAATAGAATATGAACAGTCATGTGTGTGTGCATTCACCAGTCAGGATTGCTGTTTCTGTGTGCTGTAGGAAAAGGGGAGGTAGAGGAGAAAATCAGGAGATGGGTTCACTGCCCCAATTGGGCTGACAACAGTTACACTTGGGAAACCTTCATAATAGTCACCAAGACAGAATCTGTCATGTGTGGTGTGCTTTCTAGCTCATGCAGGATTTTTCTATCCATTCCTTCAATTCCTTTCCATGATAACCTTATGAAGAATTCTTATCCCAATTTTTCCTCCCAGGAAACTGAGACTCACAGATATTGGGTGATATTTCCAAGGGAGCAAAAGCCAAGAAGTGTAGAGGCACTCATGCTCCAGCTCCAGATACTATTCTCTTTTCTCTACACCACTGCCAGACAACTACATGTTTGGATTTAAAGAAAGGCCATGTGGAATAAATGATTTCTTACAGCTTCTCTATGAAACTGGCATTACCCTTCTCTTTACAGATGTGGTTCAGAAATAGTAAAGAATCCATGAATATACAATCCAGTAAGTCAATGAGGTAGGTTCTAAACATGGATCTGTTCCATTCAAAAGCTAATTTCTTTTTACCAAATGTAACGCTGTCCATGAGTATATAAGCAATTCAGTTACAAGAACTCAGCAGAAGGAGCACGGTAGACTGGGTTATTTGAGGAGTCTTGTGAATGAGCCATCTTTGAGATGGATTTAAACAGGAGACCCTGGAGTGGAGGATTGGGGGATTGGTCAGGAAAAGTGTTAGAAGTTTCAGTGGTCAGTGAGCAGACTAGTTTGGTTGAAGCAGAGAGTTAATTTTTGTTTAAAAAAATTTTTTTTTAATTTTTTCTTTTAACGTTTATTTATTTTTGAGACAGAGAGAGACAGAGCATGAACAGGGGAGGGGCAGAGAGAGAGGGAGACACAGAATCTGAAACAGGCTCCAGGCTCTGAGCGGTCAGCACAGAGCCTGACGCGGAGCTCGAACTCACGGACCGTGAGATCATGACCTGAGCCGAAGTCGGACGCTTAACCGACTGAGCCACCCAGGCGCCCCTAAAAAAATTTTTTTTAATGTTTATTCATTTTTGGGAGACAGAGACAGTGTGTGAGTGGGGGAGGTGCAGAGAAAGAGGGAGACAAGAATCCAAAACATGCTCCAGGCTCTGAGCTGTCAGCACAGAGCCCAATGTGGCACTCAAATCCACTAAATGTGAGATCATGACCTGAGCTGAAGTCGAATACTTAACCGACTGAGCCATCCAGGTGCCCCGAGAGTTAATTTTTAAATTCCATCAAGTCAGGGACTATATCTGTTTTGTGAACCGAATTCTCCCCAGAGCTTGACCCATTTTATTTTATTATTATTTTTTTGTACCTTTTAAGTTTTTATTTAAATTCCAGTTGGTTAACATACAGTGTAATATTAGTTTCAGGTATACAATGTAGTAATTCAGCGCTTCCATACAACACCTGGTGCTCATCACACGTGCAACTCCTTAATCCCCATCACCTGTTTCACCCATCCACTCCTACTCACCTCCCTTCTGGTAACCAGAGCTTAACCCATTTTGTTTTTTAATTTTTTTAATGTTTACTTTGGAGAGAGTGCGAGAGGAGAAGAGGCAGAGAGAAAGGGAGACACAGAATCTGAAGAAGCTCTAGACTCTGAGCTGACAGCACAGAGCCCAATGCAAGACTCAATACCACGAACTGCAAGGTCATGACCTGAGCTGGAGTCCGATGCTTAACTGACTGAGCCACCCAGGCGCCCTGAGCTTGACCCATTTTAAATGCTTGGTTAATACTTGCTGAATGAATGAAGGGGTAGATTAATAGACTGAATATTTAGCACCAATGTACCTAACAGTTTATGGATGGCATAGGTTCATTCATGCCAATGACAACACAATTTGACACACCAGTTAAAAACTAAGTACCTAGAACATAAGATGTTATCAAGCGAAGTCTGCTGAGAAAATATTCAGGGAAATCAGAGCTTTCCAAGCATGACTTTGCATTGAGTTCTGCGAGTTTCTCAGAACACAGGACAGAGGTAGCCTAGATTACTGGCCTTTGGGCCAGCACCTGGATGTCATACTGAAGGCACTGTCCCAACTCCTTCTACCTGGGTCTTTAGGGCCTTTGTCCTTCCCGTCAGGACTGGCATTTCTTGGAAACTTCTGAGTTCTTATCACAAGAAAAATGACTTGTTGAGAAAAGGATCTGCACAGTGCTACAGGGTATTTCAATAACCACTTCCTCTGTGAGGGGGAAATCAGCACTTCGGGTCACTGTTTCAGAATTTGTCTCTCTTGATATTGCAGGAACACTACCCCTTAAATAGCTTCCACCCGTGGGATGAGAGGATGAAGCTTCCAACCTCAGTTTCTCTGACATTTACATTTATGTGCTTCTAGAAAGACTCATCTCCAAGACATCATGGTTGGTTGAATGATTGTACCCAAAAGGTGTTGATTAATGGATCCAGGTCAACCCTGAAAGAAGTTTCTAATAGACTGCAACAAGGTTGTCCATGACTCTGTCCATTTTATCACACACTCATGAAAATGTGAAAGCC
Source organism: Prionailurus viverrinus (assembly GCF_022837055.1). Classification (NCBI taxonomy): domain Eukaryota; kingdom Metazoa; phylum Chordata; class Mammalia; order Carnivora; family Felidae; genus Prionailurus; species Prionailurus viverrinus. The sequence continues at coordinate 91,635,916 of NC_062568.1, forward strand.
AGACTTCAGACAATTGGAATATGTTAATAATACATGTTGGATGAGAAATTATTATACAAAATTTCAATAGGTTACAAAGACCTGCTGAACTTCTATGAGCATAAATGATGTCATAGGTTCAGGTAGCCAATGTCACAAGTACAGAATGGGACACATCAGACTACATTGCAGTTTAAATATAAATGACATAGGGGGGTTAAAGTCCAGTCAAAAAACAAAAACTAAAATAATTTATTTTCTGGTAACACATGCAGCACTATCTGTCCTGTTTTAGAAAATTTCTATTTCCTGGACATTGCCCCTTCACCTAACCCAAATGATTACAACCAAAGCAGTTAAATCATAACATGACCTTGTCTCCTGGCCACATTTGGTGGGTTTAGGATTGGACATTTAGATTCAAGAGCAAGAATCCATCTATGAGGATTTTGAAATAGGAAATTTCTAAAGTCCTGATTTAATGATTATTTAGTTCATATAACTTTAAAATATGACAGTCGTAGAATCAGAGAGTGGTAAGCTTTTTTCTTTTGGGAAGGGTGGGTTCTAAGAGGTAAAGCTCTGCATTTGTAGGTGGCCTTGTCTCCACCATTGGGGCAGCAGAGGAATGTGGTCTGTGGAGAGCAGAACAGATGAGAGATGGGAAGAGAGACCTCCGTCTAAATCTAGGTTCTTTGGTCAGTTATTTCTGTAGCTCAGCTGCATTCTTCCTCTGTCCTTATCATTCTATTCTAATAACCTATTGGAACCTAATGACTTCCCTTTTAACCCAAGCTAATTATGTGTTCATCATCTGCAATGCAAAATGACCTAATAACATACAAACTTAAGCTCCAATTAATAGTGCCAGGAATAAGGGTTTGATAATTATGAAATACTAAATCTGATGTAACCCTAGTCTAAACTGTCCTGGCTGCACTCGTATGGACTACTGTGGTCATTCCCAGGTTCAGCTTTCTAAAGAGAACTATCAAGAGGGAGAAGACTTAGAGGAAGAGGATGTAGCTGCATATAAATGTTTAAAGTGTGGCCACGTAGAAGACAGAGTACATGTTCTGTGCTGCTCCAATGAACAAAAACCGATACAGATTCTGACTCAATATAAAAATTGTCTTTCTAAACATTAGAGTGATCCAACAATGGAATGGATGACCTAATGAAATGACAAGGTCTCCATCAAGGGAAAGTTGGGTTGGAACTTAGATATCCACTTATTTGGGAGTCTGACGAACAGGTAGCAACTAATAGCTATAATTTATTAGAAAGCTTTCTAAGAGTGAAGGTCTATGCTTGACATGTGCTTTATGCAAATTTACACTTAATCTTCAGAAAAATCATATGAAATAGGTATTAACCATATCCATTAAGATATTTAGCAAATATTGGACAAAGGGGCAATATTTTAGTATTTTTTAAATGCAAAGGATAAATTGTGGAATTACACTACAGTCAGTTTCAATCTGTGTCCCAAGTATTTATACTTTTATCATTTCATGGCATATTTTAAGTTAACAAATAGTTCTCAATTTTGACTCAGTTCTATAGCAAATGGTGACCTATTGGATTTTCAGATAAGTACAAGCTATAGCACTTTCATTTCCATTAGGATTAATTCAGTTGTTATTTACACAGAAAGCTCCTGGTAATGTTTTCAGGACCTAGTGGATAATGTCCTCTCATTTATTATACAGTAGGAAAACTGACTTTTGTTGTCTTAATGTTCCCCAGTTGTGAAGCTCAGCTACTTATTTTACACAGATGGGTAACACAAGTAGTTACACTTTCTACCTTCTTGTTGCTCATCATCCCCAAATCTTTAATATTACCTGCCCCATAAAGGTTCTAAAACCACCACTTCAGGGTATGCTCAACATCAGACTGAATGGATCATTCCTTTTGGAAGGTAATCCAAATTTGACAACAAGTCTAATTTACCATATTCTATAAAATAAGGAAATCTTACCTATCACAATAAATTCTAAAACATTTTTTTGAGATTTAAAACTTTCTATAATCATCTATTTAATTTTACATTTTTCTTACCAGATGTTATAAAGATTCTCCTACATCATATCATTGTTGCTTTACTTTTACTCGTTCTCATTTCCTAGTTTGTCCCACATTCCTTTTTCTTTATAAAATGTCAGTGAAAAGACTAAACATAAATATACAAAGATCACAGCTAAACCAGATGCAGAAAGACTGACAGTTAATGCCAGATGCTGGAGATTTTCTTTAAATATTCAGCACCAGGTGGTTGAATTGGCTTAACAAAGGAACACGTGCTTATGGGGATACAAAGAAGGAGTTAGACTAGTTCTCATTTGGAGAAAATTAAGTTATTTAATGAAAAAAATATAAGAAGGATTTGAAATCAAAGTAAAAATGAAATTAACTTAAATCACTCATTCACATCTATACATGGGAATGTTATCACAATTTGTAAAATTTCTATTCAAAATTAATACTTAGGACAAATGCTAGCATTTATAATATCAGCTAAAGGAAAAAATCCTTTAATTATGCTTTAGTGACAGCATAATATTAAGTCTGTTTATAACTCCCTACAGACTGGTAATAATTAAAATAATCAACTTTTCTTCACATGGGTTAAAGTACAAATAGAATAGCTTGTATAAATATACCATACTTCTTGTACTAAAAACTCTTAGAGCTGAAATTTGGGTTGATGCCTTTACAGCTGACTGCAGAAATGAACTGACCATGTAGTATAAGTCTACACAGAAACTAATGATGTCAGGGGCATTTTAACATATTTTCTCAACACAAGTGTAACAAGTCATTAGAGATATGCTGTGATATGAGTTTGAGATAGGTGTTCACAGCCATCACTTGAATTTACTTTTTTTAAAAGTTTATTTATGTATTAATTGAGGGGGGGGGGGAAGCATGCACATAAGCCAAGAAGGGGGAGGGGCAGAGAGAGAGGGAGAATGAGAGAATCCCAAGCAGGCTCTGCACTGGCAACACGGAGCCCAATGTGGAGCTTGAACACATGAACTATTAGATCATGACTTGAGCCAAAACCAAGAACCAGACACTCAACCAACTGAGCCATCCAGGTGCTTCTTTCTTTTTTTTTTCTTTGAGAAACAGAGAGAGACAGCACAAGCAAAGGAGAGGGGCAGAGAGAGAGAGAAAAATCTTAATACCATATTTCTTGTGCTGAAAGCTCTTAGAGCCGAAATTTGGGTTGGTGCTTTTATAGCTGGCTGCAGTAAATGAACTGACCATGTAGTATAAGTCTACACAGGGCCCTACAACCCTGGAATCATGACCTGAGCTGAAATGAAGAGTTGGACACTCAACCAACTGAGCCACCCAGGCACCCCACATTCACTTTTTAAGTGTACAATAGAGATTAATGAAAAATTAGCCTCTTAAAAATGTTTTAGACAATATTAAAAATGTAGCAAATGAGGCACCTGGGTGGCTCAGTCAGTTAAGTGTGGGACTTCAGCTCAGGTCACGATCTCGGGTTCATCATGTTCAATCCCCGCATCAGGCTCTGGCTGACCACTCAGAGCCTGGAGCCTGCTTTGGATTCTGTGTCTCCCTCTCTCTCTCTCTCTCTCTCTCTCTCTCTCTGCTCCACCCCCACTCTCTCATTCTCTCTCTCTCTCTCTCAAATAAATAAACATTAAAAAAGCAATTTAAGAAAATATAGCAAATGAAGAGCTGTAGTAGTCAATACACTGGAGTCTCCTGCATGCCCCTTCCACATTCCCAACACGACCTTGGAGAAATAACCATGCTTCTGAATTTCAGTTTATCATTCTGGAAGGGCTTCAAGTCCTAATAGCAAATTATTTTTATAATAATAATAGGATAGAAATAAAGACTATTTCTATTGTGGATACTTTGTTAGAGTGTCTGTAGTTTAAGACAAGAAATACTTCAATACAGTAATGTCTTACTCTAAGCAGCCATCTTTTATACCCCAAATCTTCAGAATGCTGAAGACCGCATGTCAATAGCGATCATAAGAAGCTGAACATGGCAGGAACGAAGAGATTATAGGATGTCTCGCTGGTCAAATGATAAAACTGTAAAGGACATATTGTTGCATGCACATAGACATGATTTTTTTCATGGTTTCATAAATATGATAAGGTAAAGTGTTTATGCTTTAGGCACATAAAACTGAATATCTCCGTTATAAGAGATATGTTTAAAATATAATGAAAAATAGGGGCACCTGGGTGGTTTAGTCAGTTAAGCATATGACTTTGGCTCAGCTCATGATATCACCATTCATGAGTTCGTGCCCCATGTGAGGCTCTGTGCTGATAGCTGAGAGCCTGGAGCCTGCTTCAGATTCTGTGTCTCCCTCTCTTTGCCCCTCCCCCCGCTCTCAAAAATAAAGGTTAACAATTTTTAAATGTAATGAAAAATAAATTTAAAAAAATTCCATGTAATGGAATAGTGTAATACAGAACACACTTGCTTGTTGTAGGGTGGTTGGGCAGTAAGTGGTTAGCTCAGTTGTTCAGAGCATGGTTCCCAAGTTGACCATATAAAAATCTTTTTTAGTTGTATCTTTTTTACCATAATATTGTAACATTATTTTAAAGGTTATGTGGTTTTACAGGATCTATGATAAGAAAGTGCATACCCCTTATCTACTCTCTCCCACTACCAATTCCCTCTCCCCAGGAGCAGCTATGTTCAATTCTCCAGCTATTTATTCTAAAATTTACTCCATATTTCTAACTCACATGCTTGCAGTAAATTAATGCTTTCTCAGGGGATGTATAAATTTTCTGTTGCTTCTGTAGCAAATTACCACAAACTTGGTGGCTTAAACAACACAGAGCCTACCATCACATGATCCTGCAGGATAGATGTCTGATACGGGTCATCCTGGGCTACAGTCAAGGTTCCCGTTGTCTTCCTTCCTGGAGGCCCTAGAACAGAATCTATTTCCTTGTCTCTTCTAGCTTCTAGAAGCCACCCACATTCCTTGGCTCATGGCCCTCTTTACCCATCTTTAAAGCCAGCAAACTGCTTTTCTTCTGCAATTTCATCTTCCTTTGAACCACTCTGCCTCTGCCTCCTTCTTTCATTTGTAAGGACCCCTGTGATTACATTGGGCCAACTAGATAATTGAGTGTAATTTCCTTATTATAATGCCATCTTGTTAGCAAACTTAATTCCTTCTAGTTTCTTATTTTCTCTTTGCCACACAATATAACACATTCACAGGTTCTGAGGATTAGGATGTAGGCATTTCAGAGGCTGTTTAATTGACCCAACACAGGGGGCTTGGGACCTCTTCATCCAAAATGTAGGCTTTTACTCAATCCTCTTGTTCTTGGGCTGTTTTGTGTAGCAGCCCAGTCCTTGTTATTCCTGGTGTTTCCTAGTCGTTGGTCCTATTTTTCCTTCAGTCTTGTGTTGCTGTGAAGGAAGGTCACAGTGTGACTGCATGTGGCTGGAGCAGGAACCCAGAGGTTTCTCTGTTTTTTAACCAATACTTTTGTTTTCTGTCCCATTATACTCTCCCACATTTAGGAATGCCATGTCCCCCTGTCAATTCTTGAATTGTTGTGACTTGGCTGGTTTCCAGACTTGGTTTCGGAAAGACGTTAGCTTCTTTCTGCCTACACGCATTTTTCTCATGATTCTTTTCTCTTCCATTCTCTTGATGCTTTTGGCTAAAAAAAAATCTTTTTTCTTTTTTAAATTTTATTTAAATCCAAGTTAGTTAACATATAGTGTAATAATGGTTTCAAGAGTAGAATTTAGTGATTCATCACTTACATATGACACCCAGTGCTCATCCCAACAAGTGCCCTCCTTGATACCCATCACCCATTTAACCCATCCCCCACCCACCTCCCCTCCAGCAACCCCTTGTTTGTTCTCTGTATTTAAGAGTCTCTTATGGCTTGCCTCCCTCTGTTTTTGTCATTTTTCCTTCCCTTCCTATCTTCATCTGCTTTGTTTCTTAAATTCCACACATGAGTGAAATCATATGGTATTTGTCTTTCTCTGACTGACTTCACTTAGCATACTACATTCTAAATCTATCCACATTGTTGCAAATGGCAAGATTTCATTCTCTTTTATCACTGAGTAATATTCCATTGTGTATATATACCACATCTTCTTTATCCATTCAGTAGTCAGTGGACACTTGGACTCTACCCATAGTTTGGCTGTTGTTGATAAAGCCACTATAAACACTGGGGTGCATGTGCCCCTTTGAATCAGCATTTTTGTATACTTTGGATAAATACCTAGTATTGCAATTGCTGGGTTATAGAGTAGCTCTATTTTTAATGTTTTGAGGAAACTCCATACTGTTTTCCAGAGTGGCTGCATCAACTGTGAAAGTGTTCTCCTTTCTCCATGATATCTGTTGTTTCCTAAGTTGTTAATTTTAGCCATTCTGGCAGGTGTGAGGTGGTATCTTTGTATTTTCCTGATGATGAGTGATGTTGAGCTTCTTTTCATGTGCCCATTAGCCATCTGGATGTCTTCTTTGGAAAAGTGTCCGTTCATGTCTTTTGTCCATTTCTTCACTGGATTTTTTTTGCTTTTGGGGTGTTGAGTTTGGTAAGTTCTTTACAGATTTTGGACACTAACCCTTTGTCCAATATGTCATTTGCAAATATCTTCTCCCATTCCATAGGCTGCTTTTTAGTTTTGTTGATTGTTTCCTTTGCTGTGCAGAAGATTTTTATCTTGATGAGGTCCCAATCATTCATTTTTGTTTCCCTTGCCTCCAGAGACATGTCTAGTAAGAAGTTGCTACAGTTGAGGTCAAAGAGGTTGCTGCCTATTTTCTCCTCTAGAATTTTGATAGTTTTCTGTCTTACATTTAGGTCTTTCATCCATTTTGAGATGTGTGTGTGTGTGTGTGTGTGTGCGTGCGTGCGTGTGTGTGTGTGTGTGTGTGTATGGTGTAATAAAATGGTCTAGGTTCATTCCTCTGCATGTTGCTGTCCAGTTTTCCCAACACTATTTGCTGAAGACACTGTCTTTTTTCCATTGGATACTCTTCCCTGCTTTGTCAAAAATTAGTTGGCCATACATTTGTGGGTCCATTTCTGGGTTCTTTATTCTGGTTCAATTGATCTATGTGTCTGTTTTGTGCCAAACAAAACCATCTTGATGATTACAACTTTATAACACAGCTTGAAGTCCAGAATTGTGATGCCTCCAGCTTGGTTTTCTTTTTCAATATGGCTTTGGCTATTCAGGATCTTTTCTTGTTTCATAAACAATTTAGAATTGTTTGTTCTAGTTCTATGAAGAACAGAGGTGTTATTTTGATAGGGATTGCATTGAGTGTGTAGATTGCTTTGGGTAGTATAGACCATTTTAAGAATATTTGTTTTTCCAACCCATAAGCATGGAATGTTTTCTCATTTATTTGTGTCTTCTTCAATTTCTTTCATAAGCTTTTCTACAGTTTTAAGTGTATAGACCTTTTACCTCTTTGGTTAGGTTTATTCCTAGGTATTTTACGGTTCTTGGTGCAATTGTAAATGGGATAAATTCCTTGATTTCTCTTTCTGCTTCATTATTTGTGTATAGAAATGCAACTGTGGCACCTGGGTGGCTCAGTTGGTTAAGTGTCCAACTTTGGATCAGGTTATGATCTCATGGTTTGTGAGAATGAGGCCCACATCAGGCGCTCTGCTGTCAGAGCAGAGCTTGCTTCAGATCCTCTGCCCACCCCCTAACTGTCCCCTGCTCTCACATTCTCTTTCTCAAAAATACACATTAAAAAGAAATGCAGCTGATTTCTGTACATTGATTTTATATCCTGCGACTTTGCTAAGTTCATGTATCAGTTCTAGCAGTTTTTTTGGTGGAGCCTTTTGGGTTTTCCACACAGAGTATCATGTTGTCTATGAAGAGTGAAAGTTTGACTTCTTCCTTGCCAGTTTGTATGCTTATTCTTTTTTTTTTTTTTTTTTTTCTGATTGCTGAGACTAGGACTTCCAACACTATGTTGAACAACAGTGGTGAAAGTGGAGATTCCTGTCATGTTCCCGACCTAAAAACTGAGAGTTTTCCCCCATTGAGGATGATATTAGCTGTGGGTCTTTTATATATGGCCTTTATGATGTTGAGGTATGTTTTTATATCCCTACTTTCTTGCGGGCTTTTATCAAGAAAGGATGCTGTACTTTGTCAAATGCTTTTTCTGCATCTATTGAGATGATCATGTGGTTCTTATCCTTTCTTTTATTAATGTGATGTATCATGTTGATTGATTTGCTTGACTAAAAAAATTCTTTTCTGTAATTTTAAAAGGGTTTCAGGAGAGAGCTGAAGCAAATAGTTTTGTTCTATCAACTGTTCTAACCAGTAATCTAGTGTACTTATTAGACAGAGGAGAAGGCAAAGTCCTAAGGATATCAAATAACTTGCCTATGAAACCAGAATTCCTATATAGACTTTTCTGATTCTTATATTAGGAGGGGAGTAGATGAGATGAACTTTAAGTTTTCTTCCTAACCTAAGATTTTATGGATATGGTACACCAGTTATTCTCAAGATTTATTGTCTCTTTTACCTGAAAGCCAATCTGTAGCCATAAACATGTCCTGTAGTGCCTATAAGATTGTAATTACCTTGAGAAATTTATGTCTTTATAATTTATTTGTGTCATAAACACAATGGTCACCTGACAGATATTAGAATGAGAGTAATGAATGCTTGTTTGCCAAACGGACTTGATCTTCAGGGTCTACCAACTTGTAATTCTAGCAACAGCCACTGTCAGAGCAAAGGCTCAGGTTAAGCTCCTGATATAGTGCAGTGTGGATTCTATAGCAGGATTCTGTGCTTTCTGAGTCAGCAGTCTGCATGTATGATATTCCCAATGCTCTTTCATAAAAACCTTTGAGAAAAGTTGGCCATGGTCATTTGTGCAGATCACTACCACTTGGTAATATTGACATAAGATCTAAATTTCAGGTAATTTATCTTGATAATATTTTTGGTATTTGGGAGTAGGAGGCATCAGTGTTAGTGATCTATTCCTTAAAGTTTCCCAGCCTCAGACAGAGTGGAGAAGGTGTTAAGCCAGGGCTATAACCTTAACAGCTTTAAGTATTAAAATGTTTATAGTAACAAGAGCATGAGAAGATAAGCCACAGACTGGGAGAAAATATTTTGCTAAAGACACATCTGATAAAGGACTGTTACCAAAGTATACAAAGAACCCTTCAAACTTAACGATAGGAAAATAAACAACCCAATTTAAAAAGTGGGTAAAAGACTCAAACATTCACCCCACCAAAGATATATAGATGGCAAATGAGCACATGAAAAGATGTTCCACATCCTATCTCATTAAGGAAATGAAAATTAAAACAATGAGATACCACTACACATCTATTAGAACGGCCCAAATCCAGAACACTGACAACACCAAATGCTGGTGAGAATGTGGAGCAACAGGAACCCTCATTTACTACTCTTAGGAACGCAAAATGGCATAGCCTCTTTGGAAGATACTTTGGCAGTTTCTTACAAAACTAAATATACCCTTACCATAAGATCTGGCACTCATTCTCCTGGGGTATTTACCCAAAGGAGCTAAAAACACGTCCGCATCAAAACTGGCACACAGACGTTTATTCATAATTGCCAAAACTTGGCACCAACCAAGATAGTCTTCAGTAGGTGAACAGATAAAGAGTGGTACATCCAGACAATAAAATATTATCCGACACTAAAGAGAAATGAGTTGTTGTCCAGGCTAAGGGCATTCCACCCAAATGCACCACAATGGCAACTGATTATTTTGAGTTGAAGCTACTTGGGAAACAACAGGTTCAAGGACACTCACATCCTCCTCTGTCCCCCTGAAAGTAGGAAATAAATCACCCATATGAAGGTAACCTCTCTGTACTAAGTAAAAAAAAAATATCCTTATCACCAGAGATAGGAACTTTAAAGCTGAGAAAGCTGTAGAAACAAACTTTGTTACTTTTTACTAATCTATTAGCTCAACCCAAATGTTTTTCCTTATCCTGTAAATTCCCCACAATTTATTGTCTCTTTGTTTATGAAATATAAAAACCACCTGTCTTGATCATTTCTTTGGGTCTCAATTTCATTATTGGGCCTCTATGCACGTGCAATAAAATTTCATTTTTCCCCCCGCTGTTAATCTGTGTCATGTAAATTTAATTCTTTCTCCTACCTAAAAGAACCTTGGACAAAGGAAAATTTCTTCCTCCTCTTCACTATCAAGCAATAAAAAGACATGGAGGAATCTTAAATGTAAATTACTAAGTGAAGGAAGCCAATCTGTAAAGGGTACTGCATGAGTCTAGTTATTGGACATTGTGGGAAAGGCAAAACTGTGGAGACAGTAAAAAGATCAGTAGGTGCCAGAGATTGGGAGCAGGGAGGAATAAATAGGTGAAGAACAGGGTTTTTAGGGCAAATAAACTCCTCTGTATGATACTATAATAGTGGGTATATGTTATTATATATTTATCTAAACGAACAGAATGTCCAAGTGTGAATCCTAATGTAAGCTATAGACTTTGGCCGATAATGTATCAGTGTAGGTCCACTGATTGTAACAAGGGTACCATTCAGGTGCAGATGCTGATAATGGGGAGGTCATGTGAGTATAGGGGCAAAGTCTACACTGGAACTCTTTGTAACTTCTGTGGGCTTTTGCTGTGGGCTTAATTGGTTTAAAAAATATTCAAAAATTTCAGAGTCTTCCATTTCAATATTTTAAATTACAAATTAAAAAAATTATGCTATCCCCATTATAAGTCAACACTGAAACAGTATAAATTATAAATTAATTTTTTCTTTAAATGACAATCTCTCTACTTTTGTTGGGAGGGGGATAGCAAATTCTTTCAAACAAAATTTTTGCTCTCATTTTTGTGTGGGTGTTCCTATATGCTGGAGCATGTAGTGTGTATTTTAGTTACCTAGTGATAGGTCGGGGTGCCTCGAATTATGTCCCTTTCCCTTCCCCAGTGGTTCTCTTGATCCCCATGGCTGAGATCCATGGAAAGGTGTAATCCTGAAAATTGCTGCCATGGTGAGGTCACTGTTGCAGCCACAGGTAAACAATTCCCCTTGGTTCCTGAAGTCCCTGATAAGCTTGGTGAATCTTCAGAGGCCACTTTCAAGGCTGAATATGGGGTAAGACAGATAGATGTAAATTTGGAAGCTATCTCCTCTTGTTTAACTGCCCTAACTTAGGCAAGTCATTTTATCTTTTTGAACTTCAGATTATTCTGTAATATTTGTTTTAAAATACTGGCACCTTAGGAGGCAGGTGAGAAAGAAATGGAATAGCACACATAAAGCAGTCAAGAGGTGTCATTCTACTCTTCTCTTTCCCAACTCTATAATAAATAAAAAAAAAAGTGATCATGGCAATAACAATATGGTACATTCTATAGTAATTTCTAGATTACAAAGCAGTTTCATGCACATTCATAGAATTATCAAATATTAGCATTTAAAGGTAACTTAGAACTCATCTAGCCCTTTGTTCTTTTCTTATCTGTGAGTAAATTGAGTTCAAGGAAACTATGTAATATATCCAAGGTCATCCAGCTAGATAATAGCAAGGTTATGATTAAAAACAAAGGTATTATTTCCCCCCACATATGTCTTTCCCCCACATAGACATATGTATATCTTTACTGGGTATGTTTTATAACAATAGCTATTGTTTACAAACATCTACCAAATGCCAAGATTTTCCCAACACTTTCTCATCTAATCCCTACAACAATCTTCCCAGGTGGGTACTATTATTTTTCCATTTAAGGTATCAGGAATGGAATCTCAGAGGGATTGAATAACATCTACAAGACCATCCATCCAATAGAAGGCAGAGTAGGAATGGGTCTGACAAAGTCCACGTGTATGCTCCCAACACTGAAGGGTTGGGTTATTACAGGACAGACCAATTAAATTAGTTGAATTGTTTAAATCATCCCTGTGAGTGGCTTCCTGTGGTTGGTGTCTCTTGCTAGGAAATATGGCAGTACAAAGTATATTCGGGTTGGAATCCAAATTCTAGAGAAGGTAGCCTATCTAGTGGAGTGGTTGAGTGTGAACTTAGGTGTCAATCTGACCTGTGTTCTACTCCCAGCTTTACCACTCACCAATGACATGACTTTGGACAAGTGACTTGTTCTCTCTTTCTTTCCCATCTGTGAAATGGAGATAATGATAGTAACAATCTTGCTGAGCTGTTTTGAAGAGAAAATGAGAAATAAATACTATTTGTTAAGTCTGTACATGGTACTTTGCATAGCTCTTGTTACCTAGTGGGTGCTTCCTAAATTTTATTATCTCTATTATTTTCATAATGATTTAACCTCTCTGAGTCTTTGCTCTTTTAAGGGGAATACAATGGTGAGTGTTTAATGGTCAAATGGGAAAATTATATCTATGTTATAATGTAATCATTAGAGAAATGCATGTAAAGTGCCTGACACTCAACAGATGGTCACTCAAAAGTCAAGTGTGTCCTAGAAGCTTCTATAATTAAGTCTCAGATAACTGCAGATCAACAGTAACCTGTTGGAAACATATAGATAAGTAGTCTTAATGTCAATAACATTACTCTAAGTGGGATGTTGTTTCCAAATCCCTGTTTCCACTTTATAAAACCAATATGGGGCAAATGAAAAGCTACAGGTTAATAAAGATGTGAGCTTCACCTGGGACAAAATGGATGGATGCCCAAGGTAACTCCAAGGTAAAAAGCAAAATCTGTTGGCCTTTTGCCTTCCTCAGGAGTCATTTTAACCAAGTTCACCAATTCCTGAGTTAGCTGAGATATTAGACTTAGCTAAGAAAAGTCACTTAAACTTGTTAAAACAGAAACAGTTCAAAGAGGCCCTTAAAAAGGGAATACAATGCTGTTTCATGCCTTTGCAACACAGTTATCAGTGATATCTTTTCTCAAGGGTGCCTTTTGTGCCACTTGAGTCATGCAAGGTGGTTAGGTACTGCTTATGCTTACACCCTAGTGGCCCATTCCCCCCTCAGTCCTTGGCAGGCAGGGAAATGTGTGATTGTCTGCACCTAGGAACTACTTGGGAAGGTGGTGCTGAACATGGTATGGGGGGTGGGAGGCAGGGATCCTAGGCCAGAAGTTCTTTTAAGTGCATACAAGTGAGAAAAAGCAAACATCACCAAAACTCTTTGTGGGGTGGGCAGAGACACCACCCAGCAGGGCCCTGATAGGATCCTATGTCTGCTGGGTGCCTCTGCTCTTGACCACATTGCTCTGAGGTCTCCCTGCCTGGCAGGTGCTCTGCAAAAGGAAGAGGGGTTCTTAACATCATAGTGGTGTCTCTTCTTCAGACTCACTCATGGAGCATGGGTGCACAGGGACAGGTGGTGTTTTAGAAACCACTAGGAAATAGGGACAGTGTGACACTTAAACCTGCAGCTCCATTTTCTACAAACTCTGAACCCTAGGTAAACAAACCAACCACCCTTGTTGTCCCCTGACAGTGTCATCTGTAAAAGGGGAGAAGGAGGCGGTGAGAATCAAATTCAGGAATGTGTGTGACACAGCATATTGTGGGTGTCCCATAAATGTCTTCCAAAATTAAAAAAATAAAAGTTAAATGTTGGAGAAATATGTAATACGTCACAGCCAAAAAGAAACCTAGCTTTCCATGCCTTCTCTTCCAAGCATGAAATAACACCCAGAGATACTTACCCCAAGTCTAAAACAATAGAACCATTTAAAAAATAACTTTTGGGGCGCCTGGGTGGCTCAGTTGGTTGAGTGTCCGACTTTGGCTCAGGTCATGATCTCACAGCTTGTGAGTTCAAGCCCTCCGTCAGTCTCTGTGCTGACAGCTCAGAGCCTGGAGCCTGCTTTGGATTCTGTGTCTCCCCCTCTCTGCCTCTCCCCTGGTCATGCTCTGTCTCTCTCTCAAAAAATAAATAAACATAATAACTCTTTATTTGCATTTTACTAGCTCAAAACTGCCTTAAGAGACATTTTCATCAAACAGTGACATATTCTTCCTATATTAATTTGAGATTAAGTCATAAGGACTGTTTGAAGAAACTTTTTTAATTCTTCTTGAACACTAGGTATGCCAATAAATAAATGAATTTCTAACTTTGATATTTTAAATAAGTGTTTGGCTATTGCCTAGAAAAACGGTCTTTTTATATTTCTGAAAAGCTCCCTACTGTCATCTTAATTTTGACAAAGTAATTAGTTTTGTAGGAACTCTGTCCTTTTCACAACTCACACGATTGCACAAAGACCAATTAATGAATTCTGACTTTCTTATTTGCATAAGAAATATGCAAGACCATATTTCTTGGTCTTGAAGACCATAACTACGAAGACTCAGAATATTCTTTATTTTTCTTTCTTTTCTTTTCTTTCTTTTTTTTTTTTTTTCCACATAGCTCATTTCTGAAGAGCAGCCCAAACTGGATCCCTTGACTGTTTGAACCTCGTTTAATAGGAAAATAAAGGTATGAAAAAAACATTTCCCTAAATACAACCTGTAGGTTTCCATATAGAGAGACCAGATCCACACTTCCAAAATAATAGTGCCCAAGAGGGAGAGGAAATAGTATTTACTGAGTACTTACTACGGAACCAGGAATTGTGCTGGGAACTTCTGATGCATAATCCCATTATGTCTTCACAGACTCCACTTCATTTTAATCCTTCCAAGAACCCCATAACATAGACATCCCTTCACATTTTTGTGCATCCTGCTTCCCAAATAGGTCTCTCTCTTCCCAGTCTCCTCCCTGCCCCCCTTTTCACTCCCAGGTGGAGCCGAGCTTCTCAGCATTTTCAGATTGTGGCACATGTGGAAAAGCCTAACATTTGCTTGTCACACTAAAAAACAGCAGAACATTCTGGAGTATGTAGGTAAGGCTTGGTGAAAGAATATAAGAGATTAGGAGAAAATATACGTATGTTATAGAAGATATTATTATATACTGAGTTTGTACTACACTTATAGACAAAAGTATTTTAAACTGTTTAGTGAGAAACTTAACCCTACTTTTCTAAACAAAGCTTTATAATTTATTAGAAATGGATATCGAGGCTTAACTTACATCCAATGAAATACATAGATTTTAAGTGTATGCTTTTGATCATTTTTGACCAGTGAACACATCTTCCCCAACCAAGATATACTAGCACATTTTTATCACCCTAAAAAGTTCCTTTTTGCCTGCTGTCAGTGAATGTCTGTACCTTAGAAGCAGTTACTTGATCTGGTATCTATCACTGTAGAAAGTTTTGCCTATTCTAGAACTTGATATAAATGGAATAATACAGTATATACTCTTTTGTGTCTTGCTCCTTTTATGAAGCAGACTCATTCAGCCTATTGCATGTATTGATAATTTGTTACTTTTAATTGCTAATATTCCATTTCATGAATATACCAAAGTTTGCTTATCCAGTCTCCTGTTGATGGATACCTGGGTTTTTTTCCAATTTGGGGCTACTATAAGCTACTATAAACATTCTTGCACCAGGTTTTTTGTGCACATATATTTTCATTTTCCATGGATACCCAGCGGAAAGTGGCTGGGTGATACAGCAGATGCGTGTTTAGCTTTTCACAAAATTCTCAGTTTTCCAAAGTAATCGTATCATTGTATACTTCTGCTATCAATGCAGGAGAGTTCTGTTGCTTTCACATCTATGTCAGTGGTTAGTGGTGTTCTTGTTTGTACTCCCACCCATTCTGGTTGGTTTGTGATGATACCTAATTATTGTTTTAATTTGCATTTCCTTGATTAATTATGTTGAGCACTTTTTTCATGTGTTATCAGCCATTTATAAATCTTCTTTTGTGAAGTGTTTAAGACTTTACTCAGTTTTTATTTAGGTTATTTGTTTTTCTCAGTTTAAGAGTTCTTTATATTCTGAATATTTATATTCTATTCAGTGTTGTTTTACAAATATTTTCTCCTCACCTGGGACCTATGCTTTTCTTTTCTTAACGGTATTTTTTAAAGTTTATTCATTTACTTTGAGAGAGAGAGTGTGTTTGAGCAGGGAAAGAGCAGAGAGGGAGAGAGGGAGGGAGGGAGGGAGGGAGGGAGGGAGGGAGGGAGGGAGGGAGGGAGGAAGGGAGAGAAAGAGATAGAGAGAATCCATACTGTCAGCATGGAGCCTACAAACTATGAGATCATGACCTGAGCTGAAATCAAGAGTCAGACACTTAATTGAAGGAGCTACTCAGGTGCCACATCTTAATGATACTCTTTTGCATGCTGAAATTTTTAGTATAAATGAAGTTCAATTTGCCAATATTTTATTTTATGGTTACTGCTTTCTCAATGTTTTTTGTTTGTTTGTTTATTTGAGAGGGAGAGAGAAAGTGCAAAAGAGGGGGAGGGGCAGAGAGAAGGAGAGAGAAAATTCCAAGCAGGCTCAGCATGGAGCCAGATGCAGGGCTCAAACTCCTGAACCATGAGGTTAAGACCTGAGCCAAGACCAAGAGCTGAACACTTAACCC
Organism: Prionailurus viverrinus; assembly: GCF_022837055.1. Classification (NCBI taxonomy): domain Eukaryota; kingdom Metazoa; phylum Chordata; class Mammalia; order Carnivora; family Felidae; genus Prionailurus; species Prionailurus viverrinus. The sequence continues at coordinate 91,652,427 of NC_062568.1, forward strand.
ATTGAGCCACCCAGGTGCCCCTCTCTATGAGTTTTTCACTCACATCAAAGTCATGAAAATATTCTCTTAGGCTTTATACTACAAACTTTATAGTTTTAGCTTTTACTTTTGGATCTGTGATTCACCTGAAATCTTTTTTGGTGTGTGATATATATTTGGAGATTTTCTCGATTTCTACTATGCAATACGGTAGTCACTGGCCATATGTGGATATTTGAATTTAAATTAATTAAAATGAAAAACTCAGTTGCTCACTCTAGCCAAATTTCAAGTACCCAATAGTCACACATGGACAGTAACTATCATTGGGCAATACAGATAGAGCATTTTTATCACTGCAGAAAGTTCTACTGGAATATTTTAATGTCACTGATTTATAATTTAATATTGTTGCAGCTAGAGAATAAACTCTGAATGATTTTGACTTTTAAAATTTATTGAGACTTGTTTTATGGCCCAGAAAATAGTCTACCTTGGTGAATTTTTCATGTGCACTGGAGATTACATGATCCTTTTCTGTTGTTGGGTGTAGTGTTCCCTAGCTGTCATTTAAGTCGAGTTAGATCTTCCATGTCTTTGATATGTATGTATGTAATTATTTTTTGTCAGTTGTCCTATCCATTGCAGACAGAAAGGTGCTAGATTCTTCAACAACTATTGTAGGTCTATCTGTTCTTTAGTTCTGTCACACTGAAGATTGTTATTTTTCTTGATCACTTAATCCTTTTATCATTATGACAAACCTCTCTATTTTGGTAATACTTGTCTTGAAGTCTAGTTTGGTTATAAAATACAATAATGGTAGATTTTTAATGGTTAGTATTTGCATGTTATATCCATTCCCCCTTTCCATTCTTTTACTTCCAACTTTTCTGTGTCTTTCTGTGTGAAGTGTGTTTCTTGTCTCTCTCTCTCTCTCTCTCTCTCTCTCTCTATATATATATATATATATATATATATATATATATATAGACTATATATATATATTAATAGCCAGAGATTGTCAAACTCTTTCCATTCTTTTACTTCCAACTTTTCTGTGTCTTTCTGTGTGAAGTGTGTTTCTTGTCTCTCTCTCTCTCTCTCTCTCTCTCTCTCTCTCTCTCTCTCTATATATATATATATATATATATATATATAGACTATATATATATATTAATAGCCAGAGATTGTCAAACTGGCTACAACAACATATATATATGTGTATATATATATATATATATATATATACACATATATATGTTGTATATATATACACATATATATATATATTATATATATGTTGTTGTAGCCAGTTTGACAATCTCTGGCTATCAATTTGGCTCTTTAGTCCACATGTAATTACTGGTATACATGGGTTTTAATCTACTGTAGTGATACTCAATTTACGTTGTTCCATCTGCTCTATGGTTTTTGTTCCTCTGCCTTTTTGTGTGTGTGAATTAAGTATTTTTACTTTTGTTTCTGTGTTAGTTATTATCATTTATGTCTCTTTATGCACTTTTAATTTGTAGTGGTTGATCTAGAGATTACAACATGCATCTCTAACTTGCCTCATCTGCAATGAAAAATTATTCTACTATTGTACAATGTAAGAATCTTAAAATAATGTGCTTTACTTACTACTTTCTCATCCTTTGTGCTCTTACCATATATTCTATTTCTAAATATGCCGGAACCTCACATAGCATGGTTATTACTTTACTTTAAAAGGCCAAGAGCCTTTAAAATATGTGTATGTGTGTGTGTGCATGTGCATGTGTGTGTTTAATGCCGTTTATCTTTACTAACATGTTTTCTCTTTCTGGTGTTCATTTCTTCCTCAAGAACTGGGTCTCTATCTGGCATTGTTTCCTTTTAGCCTAAATCATTTATTTTAGTATTCATTATGGTAGAGTTCTGCCTGAGATACTTTCCTTCACTTTTACCTTAATGAACATACCTTTATTTTGCCTGCCTTTATTTTTGGAAAATAATCCACTAGAACTAGAATTCCAGATTGATTTTTTTCCCTATCTCAACACTTTAAAGATGTTATTCCTCTGTTTTCTGGGCTCCATTGTTTCCAGGGAGAAGCTGCAATTTCTATTGTCATTCCCTTTATATAATGTGTCTTATTTTCACTGGCAGCTTTTAAGATTTTTTTATGTTTGCTTTCAGCAGTTTGATTATGATGTGTCTAAAAGTGCTTTTATTGGTAATTGTGTTTGTCCTTCTTTTGGTTTGCTGCGTTTATTCAATCTTCAGTTAATGTTTTTCACATATTTCACATTTCAATGTATCCATTCAATTCTTTCTTCTGGGACTCAAATTAAGTGTTTATTTGAATATTATATATTCTATATTATCTATATCTACATATATATTTTGAATATGAATAGAGTTCAAAAACAAACTGATTGTCTTCAATTTCACAGATTCCTTCCTCCAATGTGTCATCTGTTAATAAACTCATTGAAAGGATCCTTTATCTATAATCCATTTTTCATTTCTAGAAATTCCATTTGGCTCTGAAATTGTCCATCTGTTCAAACGTGCTGTTTATTTTTTCCACTCTATCATTTTATATGTTTATTATTATTATTTTAAAGTGCTTGTCTGAGAACTCCAACAGTTGTTTTATTCTACAGGTCTGGTTTCATTTACTGTTTTCTCTTTGAAGAAAAGTAATTTTTGCTTCCTTTTTCACGTGCCTTTTAATTTGATTTTGGTTGAATTTAGACATTATGAATTATACATAAATGGTAGAACCTGTAGGATTTTTTTTTTTTTTTTTTTTTTTTTTTTGTCTGGCAGGCCATTACTGGGAAGGTTTGAGACACTCTTGTCTGTAATTGATCTTGGTCCTAAGGTTTTGCTGCTTTAGTTAGATTCAGTTTGCTAGAGGCTTCACATTATTTAATAGAGGAATGACAGCCTCCCTTTAGCAAGACTTGTGATATGAATGCTTGGGGAGATTTGATCAGTTCTTCCTCTCAGACTTTCACAGACCCTGTGTGCCTTTGCTTTATGCCTGTCCCTAACCTCCCGCCCTCTCCCAACTACACATGGCCCCTGCCTGGTCCTCAGTGCAAGGCTTGGAGTTTCTCTCAATATCCCTGTTCTACCCTAGAAGTTCAGCAGGGGCCGAGGTGTCTTCCTCAGCTCTCCAGTCCTTCCCCAAATATGAAAAAGGACCTACCCTAGTAAGGTGAGGCTGTAAGTGTCAGGGGGAATTTCTCACTTCTCCTTAGACACCAGCACCTGGGAAAAGAGGAGGGATTTTCCTCAACTCTCCAGATCCTTCCCCAGAGGCAGGTTTCTGCCTCATAATCAGCCACGCTCTGAGCACTGGTGGGGGGGTTCCCTTCACTTCTGCTCAGATGTCAGCAGGCTCCCCACACCTGTGCCTCAGGGGCTCTCTGTCTCTTTCCCTATCCTCAGAGTGTCCCATGAGCTCTCTGTGAAGGTCCAAGGGAGTCAGTGGGTGGGTGCAGACTCCTGTGTCCGAGCTCTTGGGGATTTTAAATCCCCTTAACATTGTGCTAAATGTTCAGCTGTTGGTTCCTGATCAGTCTCCTCTTTCCATTCATTGTACTGCCAAGCATAAAAGCAGCTCTCGTAGGAGGTCATTGCCACTTTTTGGATTTGGGTTCAGCAGGCCTCTTTACAACCTGAATGCTCCTACAGCCTTTAAAGAATTATGATTTTGTAGATTATCTGGCTCATTCTTGTTGTTAGGGTGGGAGCAATGTTCTCTTGTGGCTTTCTACATCCTAAGTGGGAGTGGAAGCCAACAAAGCTTTTTCTATCAAGTTTTATGTTGAAATGGTTACAAGCAAAACCTAATTGCCTTTTTAATGTGTTCTCTTCAAATTCTCATCATCACCATTGAAAATAGTTTCACACAGAGGTGATAAAAAATTTGAAACCTTTTTTTTTTTTTACAAGCACTCAAATGCTTACAGGAATTAAAGTTATATTTAAAGATTTTAATAGGCTTCCTTTTATTGACAAATGGTATGTTAAATTTTATTTTATAACAATGCAAACGGAGTTCAAATGCAACTATCTTCTGCATATCAAGTATTTGAAAATAACAGTGAAGCTCCAATTTACAGAACATGCATGACTAACCAGGAAGCTAGCCAGCATGTTAGTGTGAGCAATCAGCCACAAATATATATGGAACAGAGATTTGGGGCCACACTGCCTAGAGCTGCACCTGCCAGGAGCCCCTGGCCACCTTTACCCCAACAAGTTGCACACGGGGCTGTGTGCCCTGCTCCGTGGGCATGTGGAATGTGAACTCTAAGCAGGCCCATGAGTCCCTTGTTCATGACTAGCAGCTGAGTGCTTTGCAGCTGGCTGCTGACATAGAGGTCTAGATGGAAATATTCTGGATGCCACCTGAGAGAAGCATGGGCCCACCACTGAACCTCACCACACTTGGGGCATCCTTCAGGGAGCCCTGGAAGAGACTCCTGTGGGGAGTGGTGCCTGACCATGTGTTCCTGCCACCCCAGGCTTGCTTGGCTGTACCGAAAGCTAAGAGAATGTCCATCTTAATCCACTGGCACACACTAGTCGCTCAGAGACAACACAGACTCACACTGCTTCTTGGCCCCTCACTGGGGACCCCTGCCCTGTCTCTGTCCCAGTCCTCCTGTCCTTCTCTCAATCCTATGTTCTGAGTTTTATTCTCACTTGTAAGGTTGCCAGATAAAATGCAGGTAAAAATTACAGATAAATAATGGGCAGTATTTTAGAAGTATGTCTCAAATATTGCTCAGGACCTATTTACATTAAAGAATTATCAATGAAAGAGTTATTCATTCTTTATCTGAAATTCTAATGTAACTGAGAGTCTTATGTTTTTATTTGCTAAATCTGGAAACTGAACGCTTGTGGATATAGCCAGTAATAAGGCAAACTCCTGATTATTTTTGTCCTTGGTTAGCTATGTTGAATTGGCCAGAACACTCAACTTCTATAAACGTATCGGCTCCACCTGTGTGACAGGTTGGGTGAGACTAAAATGAGATAATGAAAGTAAATCCTGTTGGTGTATTATAACTTGTTCTATAGAGGTAAGAGCCAGTATAATGATCACAGAAATCTAGTTAAAATGACTAAGCTCTTTTAAAAGCACTTTTGCATTTCAGGCAGTGTGGCAGCCATGAGGGAGATAGGATAGAGAAGTTAGGGCATTCTAAACCTGAGGCCTCAGTTTGAATCTTGATTCTGCCACTGAACTAGATGCGGGATGCTGGACAAACTATTCAGCATTGCTACACCTCAGTCCTTCTCTTGGTAAAATGGAGATGCTATTAGGACAGAGCTCTTGGGGTGTAATGTGCTAGTGCTTACTGTAACACTGGCAGGTAGCAGGTGCTTGGTGTGTGAGCAGTTCACTCCTGTTTTGCTAAAAGGAGATTTTGGTGCTCCTCCTACCACATTAAACGGGAGACTGCCTCCTCTACCTTTTCACAAACATCTCCCTAAGATATTAATAGATGTCCCATAGAAAAAAAGTTCCTATGATAGGATCAGAAGTTTGAGAAATTCTGCACATCACATGCCCTTTTGAAGCTTTATATCACACATTTGCACATCAAAGCTTCTGAGATGACCCATTATAGAGAAACTTACTCTATTTTCCTGGGATTTCTTAAACATATTTATACTCAAAACACCTCTTTTATGGTCCATGTATTAACATCCTATGTAACTATTGTCACTTGCCAACATCCTTGTTAAACCATTCCAACACAAGAGAGAAAGTCAAGAGGTACTACTATTAATGGAAAATGCAACAAGAAATAAAGGTTGTAGAATATTATGAAAGTTATAACAATAATCACTACAGGAAACAAAAATAGTGGTAAAGCTTCAAGGAAGTTTTAGTGGAAGTTAGGAGTTGGTATGATGTTACAGGTGAGATAAACCTTGATCTACTAAACAGAGTCAGGAGATTTCTCCTCGAATTAGTACACAAAGCTAGAGTGACATAAATACAGCATGTGTAGGCAATGCAGGAACTACTCAGCTGAAAACAGGGATGGGGAAGCATCCACAGAGACTACTGCTTTTCTTCACATATCCCTCTGTAAACCTGATTTTATAAACTTGCTCACAGGCTACTTGAAAAAACATTCTCTCTCTCTCTCTCTCTCTCTCTCTCTCTCTCTCTCTCTCTCTCTCACACACACACACACACACACACACACACACACACACACACACACACACACACACCTCTGAATTCTCCAAGTTTTTGGGCTTGCTTAACTCCAGGCTGGGCCAATCCTAGACCTGATGAAAAAGAAATGTCTAGGGAATAAGGACCCCTCCACCATCCAGTGGTGCAGTGATCAATCACTGGTAGTCAGCTGGAACTTCATGCACTGCTTCCCATTTGCTCCCTTTCATTTCTGTGCTTGCTTTAATAATCTTCCCGCCCTCCCTCCCTTCTTTTCTTTTTCACATTTCACGCCATCCTGCAGTTCTATATTGCAATGTAAGATTAAAATGGAACTAATAAGCCCAGGGCAACTGGCTGATTGGCGAATTCAACTACCATACTATCTAGACAATACCATGACTATTTTTCCTCCCAGCAACTCCACATGTGCCTCCTCCTTTATGGTGTTTTTTTTTTTTTTTTTTTAAGCAAAGAGATTCTGAAAATTCACCAGTAATCCTAAAATAAGAAGAATTTCAAGATGCAGCAAGCTTTAGAAATGAGCTCCAGATGTGTTGTCTAAGCTCTCTTAAATTGCTAAAGCAAGTCAGAGTGGCCTGACTGGCTGATTAGGTTATTAATTCTGCCTAGATTTAATTTCTGGATTTTTGGAATCAGCAATGTTCTAGATTAAATTAGTCTTTTATCAAGAAATCTGAATTTGGTTCCCCCTTGGTTTATATGGGCAGCTCACATTAGAGACCAAATTTTATCCATCAAAACTCAGTTCAGAATTTGCTTCCTTTCTGAACTCCAATTTCTCTCTTCCTGCTCCAGACACTTTGACTTTTTGGCCCATAAATTCTCATACATGCTTTTGTGCCAACATCTCCTATCCTATACTACAATCTGTTTATGTGTCTATCCTCACTTTGCTAGAAGGTACATTTTATTTGTTTGTTTGTTTGCTTGTTTGTTTATTTATAGACAGAGAGGGTGGGGGAGGGACAAAGAGAGGGAGAGAGAGAATCCCAAGCAGGTTTCACACTGCCAGCCCAGAGCTCGATGCAAAGCTCAATCCCACAAACTGTGAAATCATGACCTGAGCCAAAATCAAAAGTCAGATCCTCAACCAACTCAGCCACCCAGGCACCCCTAGAAGATACCTTTTAGACGTTATACACAGATGGTGTGTATAATCCCCTCCTGTTGAGTGTGGGCAGGACCTCTGAATATGAGGGGACAGCACTCCATTGATCAGGTTACAGTACATGGCATAGGTGATGGCATAGCCCAAGATTACCTTATTTACATAAGACTGTGGGAGCAGACTGCAGGGACAGGGCACCGCTGACATCTCGGTGTTAGCCCACTGAGACAGATTTTGGACTTCCGATCTCTAGAACTGTAAAATCATAAGTGTACGTATTATTTTAAGCCACTAAGCATGTGGCAATTCATTTCAGCAGCAATAGGAAACTGATAGGGATTTCAACCCCTGCCCCATTCTCTGTGACCTTGGTGACTATCAGTTACCATGCTTACCCTCCTTGCTCCCCAAAGAGAAGAGGTAACCTGACCCAGATTTTCTGTCCTGAATTTCTTTTGTCTTTTTTTTTTTTTAACGTTTATTTATTTTCAAGAGAGCATGAGTGGGGTTGGGGCAGACAGAGAGGGAGACACAGAATCTGAAGCAGGCTCCAGGCTCTGAGCTGTCAGCACAGAGCTTGACACGGGGCTCAAACTCACAAACTGTGAGATCATGACCTGAGCTGAAGCCGGACACTTAACCGACTGAACCACCCAGGTGCCCCCTGTCCTGGATTTCAAATGTTAAGTGCACTGAGGTGAGGATTGGAATGGAAGGCAACTGGAGCTAAATCATCTTAGTGTGATACCTAGAATCAGGCTGTTAAATGAATTTCAACAGTCGAGATCCCTACAGACCCATCCTTCCCAAGGCTGACCATTCTGATTACCCTTCAAGTCAGTTAGCACCACAGTATCTTCATAAATTCCTTTTTTTTTTTTGTTCAAGTTAGCCAAATGCAATTTCTTTTGCTCGCAACAACAACAAATCCCACCCACTATCATGTGGTCAGCACTTAACTATCTTCTCCCCAAGATATTCTCTCCAGCTTGACTTTCCCTTCTAGGTACTGCGTTTTGTCTTTCATCACATTTTAAGTCCTTGTGACAGCACTTTACGCTTTAACTCTCTACAATAACTCTTAGATTCTAGGACTAGCTATTCTTAGAACTATTTCCCTTTAGAGAAACAGACACAAAGGGTTAATTTGCCCAATGTCATCACATGGCTATTTCATGGCAACACTTGAATTCAAACATGGTCTCTTATTTTCAAACATCCATTATCCATTTCCCCAGCCACTACATACATACATACATACATACATACACACATATGTACATATACACATACATATCACTACATATATGTGTGTGTGTGTGTGTGTGTGTATATATATATATACACACACATACATACAAGAGAGAGAGAGAATTGACATGACGTTATATAACTATATATATATATAGTTTCGGGTTCATGACATAATGATTCAATATTTATATATATATATATTACAAAATTACCACAGTAAGTCTAGTTAATATCCATCACCACACATAGTTATACTATTTTCTCATGATGAGAAATTCAAAATCCACTCTCTTAGCAACTTTCAAATATACAATATAGTATTATTAACTGTTGCACCATGGTGTATGTTATATCTCCAGGACTTATTTTATAACAGGAATTTTGTGCTTTTTTACTACCTTCACCCATCCACCAGGCTATATTGCTTTAAAATACGTGATGTCTGGGGTGCCTGGGTGGCTCAGTCAGTTGGGCGTCTGGCTTTGACTTAGGTCATTATCTGGAAGTTTGTGGGTTCGAGCCCCGCATCTGGCTCTGTGCTGACAGCTCAGAGCCTGGAGCCCATTTCAGATTCTGTGTCTTGCCCTCTCTCTGCCCCTCCCCAACTTGTGCATGCTCTTTCTCAAAAATAAACTTTAAAAAATGTATAAAATAAAATAAAAAGTGATGTCTGTCAAAGAAAGATGAAAGAGGTATTCCTCACAGATGAAAGAGAAGAAGGGCAATACAGCTGTTGTACAAAGAGAAGCCAAGGGAGGAGATTATTTAAGAAGGGAGATTATTTAAGAAGGGAGGAAGGAACCCCCGGGCTAGAGGAATCAACTCACCAATGTTGATTGTTCCTCCCAGTATTGTCTTCTGTGCTGTGATGTTTGGACAAACTATTAAGCAAAAAGAATTATGAGAAACAGAAGATATGCTTCCTGTTCCCATTGATGATAAGGCCAACGGTAGCAAAGAAAAGGCTGTTGGGGAGATTATAGGAGATAATGCCAGGAAATCTCTCAGCAAGGTATTTGGCAAGTAATGAAGGTAAATAAACATTTACCTAATTCTAGGACTGACCAACTTCTTTGTTAGAGACAGATTCTTCCTTTAGAAGGATTGGCCCCAGCTTGCAGCCTTGATCCTATGTTGGTGAGTTTTCTGCTTATTTCTCTGAAGATAGTCTTATTTTAGTCCTCTGGAGCCCTTTCCACTCTGAGCTCACACATATCCCCACCAATGCCTGACAGACAATGTGGCAAGATAGAGTTTTCTCCCTCCACCTCCCCATTCCTTCCCTTCCTGGACTGAGTGGCCAGAAGTCCATCTTTGATGAGGAGAAAGTGTGGGCAAAATAATGCTTCAGAGACATATTGTTAGCAGCGTTAGCTGGAGAAATGTTGACTGTCTTCGACGATTCCCTCTGAGGCTAGATATCAAACCAATACCCTGGATGGAATGGAAGGGCCCCAAATCTTCCCGTCCAGCACCATCTGGGGGAAACTTTGATAGTCCAAAGAGGAACAGGTGGGGCTTGGGGGAAGGGCAGAGATAAAAAGATCAAAAGGGACAAAGGAGAGAATTGAAAGTGGAACAGAGAGGAGGTGGACTTCGAGGCAACAAGAGGGAGACAAGAAACTTGTTCATTCATTCTCTGGATATGTGTGGGCATCTTTTCAGGGAATGTGCTTGTGGGAAAAGGCTCCTGCCCTCAAGGAACTCATATGCCAGTGAAGGTGTAGACAATAAACCTGTGAACAAATGGATAAACTAGATGATTTCAGAGCATGCCAAGTCCTAAAACAAAGATACAAGAGGATGCTGTAACAGAGTGCCTGGATGGTGGAGAGAGGAATTGGGGAATAATATTGACAGAGGAGGCCTGGAAGGTCTCTCTGAGGAGGTGACAGTTATGCTGAGGTCTGAATGATAAGAAGGCAGCATGTGGAGATGAAAGAATGTTCCAGGATGAAAAAGGAACCACAAGCCAACATGGAGGCAAGGAGAAACTCTTCAGGAAGAAAGAAGAGAAAGTTCAAAGTATTGGTGGCCAGGGGTCTGCTGTGGTCAAGCAACTGTAAGTAAATGCTGGAGACTGAGGGCACACCTGTTCCTGCCCCATCTTGCAGAGTATAGGCATGAATGACCAAGATGAGAATTTTCTCTCAGTAGACTCCACCAGCCCACTTTTCCAAAGGTCGAGGGGAAGGGCACAGATAACTGTGCACCCTTTAGAGATGAGGAACCCGAGGCAAAGATCATGTGATGGTTCTCCCAGAAGGACAGAGCAAATGCATGGCTGAGCCAGGCATGGGCCAGAGGTGTCTCCACCACAGCTATATACTCTTTCCCTTAAGCCACAGAGATTTTCTCTGGATCCAGCTCATGGGCTGCTTTCCAAGGAGTTTCTGTTTTCTTTAATGTTTCCACTATGTCTTAAAGAAACCTTAAGTGACATCATTCTTAGTATTAACCTTTATATTTGGCAATTCTACTATTTTCCTTTTGTTCTCTCTCCCCCCACCCTAGCTTTTTTTTTTTTTTTTTTTTTTTTTTTTTTTAATGAAGTCAAGCCTGCCTGTTACCATTTGGTTTATTTAGCCACCTCAGCAGGCCTCTAGAGACAGAGTCTTCTGGGCCAGGAGAGAATAGCCTTTTCTATGTCTAAAAGAAAGGGAGGTAGGTTTTTAATCACAGGGTCCCTCACCAAGTGCTCAGGAGCACGGGGGTGGCCTAGCTCTTATCCCTCCCTCTCACTCACCTGAGGGCAAAATGTCACAAGGATTCTCAAACTTTATAGAAGGTGCTAGAATTTTGTGTGGAGCCTGATAAGAATGCAAATTCCAGGGCCCTGCCACCAGAGGCTCAGGCTCAGTGAAACTGGGTTGGAGTCCAGGATCCGTATTTAAAAGACATCTCCATCAATTTTTCTCTACATCAAATTAAATCTGATTCTGGTCACAGAAATACTCTCACTTTATCTTTTAACTCAAATATGTGTATTAATAGGAGTTTCAAAAGCATTAATATTTCTTGAATATAATTTGCATTTAACACCGAGTAAATATTAGATATCAACACTACTGAGAAATAAATTAAAGAATGCATATTATAACAAGGTTAAAATGATGTAGATATAATTAATTTACCCAAAGCGAGTTATAAAAATAACTAAAATACCAAGTTGCTACTGCTGATTTATTTATTGAAAAAGAATTTGACTCTAAGCATCAATCTCAGTTGGTATTGAGGACCTTCCCTTCCCAGAGGTCACAGAATCAAGAAGGGTTAGGGTGTGAAAAGTGGTGAGGGCCCTCTAATGTCTGTCTACCATGGGTGCCCCCTGATAGCTATCTTTTTTTAAGTTCACAGGTATCCCTTAAATCTGACAGTTCTACTGTTTCCTGGATGGGCTTGGGGTCTGGCAACCTGGCAGAGAGGGCAGGGCTGGGACCCTGGGGCCAAGGCCCAGGCTCTCTGGGTAGCCAAGCAGATATTCCTTGTATTACTGACCTTGCACCTTCTTCTGGAGGCCTCTGCACAGCTGTATGGGAGGTAACACTCCCAAGGGAACCCTCAGCATTCCTCTCCTTTCAAGTCAGGGAATGACTCAAGAATCTGCATTTATAATACATTTCCCCAGGGAATTCTGGCTACCAGTAATGCTGTCTTAGGCAATATGTTCTAGGGATTCATGTGTTCATATATTCATTCAGCAAGTGTTTATTGACTTGTACTCTGTACCAGTGTTCTAGACAACTGAAGAAACAGTGATCAAAGCAGGGAGAGAAGTCCGTGACCTCATACAGCTTACATTTCTCTGTCATGAGGCACACAATAAACAAGTTAACAAAGGAATACATATACTACAAAACCAGGAGAGGAGAAGATGGCAGTGTAGGAGGACGCTGGGCTCACAGCGTCCTGCTGATTGCTTAGATTCCACCCACATCTGCCTAAATAACCCAGAAAACCGCCAGAAGACTAGCAGAACGGACTCTCCAGGGCCAAGTGTAGATGAGAGGCCCACGGAAGAGGGTAGGAAGGGTGGAGAGGCGGTGTGCATTACATGGACTGGCAGGAGGGAGCCTGGGCAGTGGAGGGGCAGCCCGCCCGGCAAGGCAGAGCCCTCGAGTCTGGCTTGCAAAAGCAGAGGGGGCAGACTGTGTGAGTTCTGACAGCCAGCGGGACTTAACATCTGGAATGTTAAAAGTGAACAGCTCTGCTCCCAGAGAGCAGGGAGGGTGAGAGGACACCGGGAGGGAAAGGTGTTGAGCCCCGGAAGACAGAGCTCAGCTCGGAGGGGAACAAAGGGGCTGGCAAGTGCCATCTCCCTCGCTCATCCCCCAGCAGAAATCCCAAAGGGAACCAGTTCTGGTCACCCAACTTGCTTGCACTGCTCAAGCGCCCAATGCTGTGCTTCTGTGGATCTATCCCTCCGACAGGTCAGCCTCCCTCCCAGTTCTGCAGGGCCCCTCCTGCAGGGGACCACCTACTGCAAAGCAAGCTGAGCCTGCCCCTCCCGCCCCTGTGCACCTTGCGGATCCACCCGGCTAATATGCCAGATCCCATCAAAGCAGCACCATAAGTCTGGCAGTGTGCAAGTAGCCCAGACAGGGGCCACACCGCTCCACGGTGAGTCCTGCCCCTGGGAGAGGGGAAGATAAGGTACACACCAGTCTGATTCTGGCCCCAGTGGTGGGCTGGGGACAGACATCGGGTCTGACTGTGGCCCCGCCCACCAACACAAGTTAGTCCAGACAGCACAGGGGAAGTGCCCTGCAGTTCCACGCCACCCCAGGGACTATTCAAAATGACGAAATGGAAGAATTCTTCTCAAAAGAAACTCCAGGAAGTAGCGACAGCTAACGAATTGATCAAAAACGATTTAAGCAACATAACGGAACAAGAATTTAGACTAATAGTCATAAAATTAATTGCTGGGCTTGAAAAAAGTATAGAGGACAGCAGAGAATCTATTGCTACAGAGATCAAGGGACTAAGAAATAGTCAGGAGGAGCTAAAAAATGCTATAAATGAGGTGAAAAATAAAATGGGGGTGACCACAGCTTGGATTGAACAGGCAGAGGAGAGAATAGGTGAATTAGAAGATAAAATTGTGGAAAAAGAGGAAGCTGAGAAAAAGATAAAAAAATCCAGGAGTATGAGGGGAGAATTAGAGAACTAAGTGATGCAATCAAACACAACAATTACCTTATAATAGGACTTCCAGAAGAGGAAGAGAGAGAGAAAGGGGCTGAAGGTGTACTTGAAGAAATCATAGCTGAGAACTTCCCTGATCTGGGGAAGGAAAAAGGTATTGAAATCCAAGAGGCACAGAGAACTCCCTTCAGACGTAACTTGAATCGACCTTCTGCATGACATATCATAGTGAAACTGGCAAAATACAAGGATAAAGAGAAAATTCTGAAAGCATCTGGGGATAAACATGCTCTAACATATAAAGGGAGACCAATAAAACTAGTGATATACCTATCTACTGAAACTTGGCAGGCCAGAAAGGAATGGCAGGAAATCTTCAATGTGATGAACAGAAAAAAAATATGCAGCTGAGAATCCTTTATCCAGCAAGTCTGTCATTCAGAATAGAAGGAGAGATAAAGGTCTTCCCAAACAAAAACTGAAGGAATTCATCACCACTAAACCAGCCCTACAAGAGATCCTAAGGGGATTCTGTGAGTAAAATGTTGCAAGGACCACAAAGTACCAGAGACATCACTACAAGCATGAAATCTACAGACATCACAATGACTCTAAACCCATACCTTTCTATAACAACACTGAAAGTAAATGGACTAAATGCTCCATCCAAAAGACACAGGGTATCAGAATGGATAAAAAAAACAAGACCCATCTATTTGCTGTCTACAAGAGACTCATTTTAGATCTGAAGACACCTTCAGATTGAAAGTGAGGGGATGGAGAACTATCTATCATGCTACTGGAAGTCAAAAGAAAGCTGGAGTCGCCACGCTTATATCAGACAAACTAGACTTTAAAGGCTATAACAAGAGATGAAGAAGGACATTATGTAATAATTACAGGGTCTATCCATCAGGAAGAGCTAACTATTATAAATGTCTTTGTGCCAAACATGGGAGCCCCCAAATATATAAAACAATCACAAACATAAGCAACCTTATTGATAAGAATGTGGTAATTGCGGGGGACTTTAATACTCCACTTACAGTAATGGATAGATCATCTAGACACAGGATCAATAAAGAAACAAAGGGCCCTGAATGATACATACAATATATCATTGACAGATATATTTAGAACTCTGCATCCCAAAGCAACAGAATATACTTTCTTCTCGAGTGCACATGGAACATTCTCCAAGATAGATCACATACTGGGTCACAAAACAGCCCTTCATAAGTATAAAAGAATTGAGATCATACCACACACACTTTCAGACCACAATGCTATGAAGCTTGAAATCAACCACAGGAAAAAGTCTGGAAAACCTCCAAAAGCATGGAGGTTAAAGAACACCCTACTAAAGAATGAATGGGTCAACCAGGCAATTAGAGAAGACATTAAAAAATATATGGAAACAAATGAAAATGAAAATACAACAACCCAAATGCTTTGGGATGCAGCGAAGGCAGTCCTGAGAGGAAAATACATTGCAATCCAGGCCTATCTCAAGAAACAAGAAAAATCCCAAATACAAAATTTAACAGAACACCTAAAGGAAATAGAAGCAGAACAGCAAAGACACCCCAAACCCAGCAGAAGAAGAGAAATAATAAAGATCAGAGCAGAAATAAACAATATAGAATCTAAAAAAACTGTAGAGCAGATCCATGAAACCAAGAGTTGGTTTTTTGAAAAAATAAACAAAATTGATAAACCTCTAGCCAGGCTTCTCAAAAAGAAAAGGGATATGACCCAAATAGAGAAAATCATGAATGAAAATGGAATTATTACAACCAATCCCTCAGAAATACAAGCAATTATCAGGGAATACTATGAAAAATTATGTGCCAACAAACTGGACAACCTGGAAGAAATGGACAAATTCCTACGCACTCACACACTTCCAAAACTCAAGAAATAGAAAACTTGAACAGATCCATAACCAGCAAAGAAATGGAATCAGTTATCAAAAATCTCTCAACAAATAAGAGTCCAGGACCAGATGGCTTCCCAGGAGAATTCTACCAGACATTTAAAGCAGAGATAATACCTATCCTTCTCAAGCTGTTCCGAAAAATAGAAAGGGAAGGAAAAGTTCCAAACTCATTCTATGAAGCCAGCATTACTTTGATTCCTAAATCAGAGACCCAGCAAAAAAAAAAAGAGAACTACAGGCCAATATCCCTGATGAATATGGATGCAAAAATTCTCAACAAGATACTAGCAAATCGAATTCAACAGCATATAAAAAGAATTATTTACCATGATCAAGTGGGATTCATTCCTGAGCTGCAGGGCTGGTTCAACAATCACAAATCAATCAGTGGGATACATCACATTAATAAAAGAAAAGATAAGAACCATATGATACTGTCAATCGATGCAGAGAAAGCATTTGACAAAATTCAACATCTTTCTTAACAAAAACCCCTGAGAAAGTCGAGATAGAAGGAGCATACTTAAACATAATAAAAGCCATTTATGAAAAGCCCACAGCTAATATCATCCTTAATGGGGAAAAACTGAGAGCTTTCCTCCTGAGATCAGGAGCACGACAGGGATGTCCACTCTCAACGTTGTTGTTTAACATAGTGTTGGAAGTGCTAGCATCAGCAATCAGACAACAAAAGGAAATCAAAGGCACCAAAATTGGCAAAGATGAAGCCAAGCTCTCACTTTTTGCAGATGACATGATATTACACATGGAAAACCTGACAGACTCCACCAAAAGTCTGCTAGAACTGATACATGAATTCAGCAAAGTCGCAGGATACAAAATCAATGTACAGAAATCAGTTGCATTCCTATACACTAATAATGAAGCAACAGAAAGACAAATAAAGAAACTGATCCCATTCACAATTGCACCAAGAAGCATAAAATACCTAGGAATAAACCTAACCAAAGATATAAAAAATCTGTATGCTGAAAACTATAGAAAGCTTATGAAGGAAATTGAAGAAGATACATTGGAGAAGAAAATGGAGAAATGGAAAAACATTCCATGCTCATGGATTGGAAGAATAAATGTTGTTAAAATGTCAATACTACCCAAAGCAATCTACACATTCAATGCAATCCCAACCAAAATTGCACCAGCATTCTTCTTGAAGCTAGAACAAGCAATCCTAAAATTTGTATGGAACCACAAAAGACTTCAAATAGGGAGGTCAAAGTAATATTGAAGAAATAGACCAAAGCAGGAGACATCATCAAGACAGCATGGTATTGGCACAAAAACAGACACATAGACCAATGGAATAGAATAGAGACTCCAGAATTGGACACACAAAAGTATGGACAACTCATCTTTGACAAAGCAGGAAAGACTATCCAACGGAAAAAAGACAGTCTCTTTAACAAATGGTGCTGGCAGAAGTGGACAGCAACATGCAGAAGATTGAAACTAGACCACTTTCTTACACCATTCACAAAAATAAACTCAAAATGGTTAAAGGACCTGAATGTGAGACAGGAAACCATCAAAACCCTAGAGGAGAAAGCAGGAAAAAACCTCTCTGACCTCAGACACAGCAATTTCTTTCTGGACACATCTCTAAAGGCAAGGAAATTAAAAGCAAACATGAACTATTGGGACCTCATGAAGATAAAAAGCTTCTGCACTGCAAAGGAAATAATCAACAAAACTAAAAGGCAACCAATGGAATGGGAAAAGATATTTGCAAATGACATATCAGACAAAGGGCTAGTATCCAAAATCTATAAAGAACTCACCAAACTCCACACCCAAAAAACAAATAATCCAGTGAAGAAATGGGCAGAAGACATGAATAGACAGACACGTCTCTAATGAATACATCCAGATGGCCAACAGGCACATGAAAAGATGCTCAACATCACTCCTCATCAGGGAAATACAAATCAAAACCACACTGAGATGTCACCTCACACCAGTCAGAGTGGCTAAAATGAACAAATCAGGAGACTATAGATGATGGAGAGGATGTGGAGAAACAGGAATCCTCTTGTACTGTTGGTGGGAATGCAAACTGGTGCAGCCACTCTGGGAAACAGTGTGAAGGTTCCTCAGAAAATTAAAAATAGATCTACCCTATGACCCAGCAATAGCACTGCTAGGAATTTACCCAAGGGATACAGGAGTACTGATGCATAGGGGCATTTGTACCCCAATGTTTATAGCAGTATTTTCAACAATAGCCAAATTATGGAAAGAGCCTAAATGTCTATCAACCGATGAATAAAGAAATTGTGGTTTATACACACAATAGAATACTATTTGTCAATGAGAAAGAATGAAATATGGCCTTTTGTAGCAACGTGGATGGAACTGGAGGTGTTATGCTAAGTGAAATAAGTCAGAGAAAGACAGGTACCATATGTTTTCACTCTTATGTGGATCCTGAGCAACTTAACAGAAGACCATGGGGGAGGGGAAGGGAAAAAAAAAAGTTAGGGAGGGAGGCAAACCATAAGAGACTCTTAAAAACTGAGAATAAACTGAGGGTTGATGGGGAGTGGGAGGGAGGGGAAAGTGAGTGATGGGCATTGAGGAGGGCACCTGTTGGGATGAGCACCAAGTGTTGTATGGAAACCAATTTGACAATGAATTTCATATTTAAAAAAAATACAAAATCAGGTGGTGATGGGGAAAAGGCACGCAGGGTAAAGGAAAGAGGGGCAGGGGCCCAACTTTTAGAAGGGTGATGGGGCAAGATGATGTCCTCTGAGGCAAGCCCTGGAAAAAGTGAGAACTCTCCAGGAAGAGTGCCCTGAGCAGAGACTAGCAACTGCACAGGCTGAAGCTGGGGTGTGCTTCGTGTCTCTGAAGGACTGTGGGGAGGCCAGTGTGGCTGGAGCAGAACAAGGGAGGCAAGAGCAGGAGGACTGAGTTACATGTCTAGGCAGGGTCAGCCAGGAGGCCAGCAGGGTCAGGGGAAGGACTTGGATTTTACTGGATGTTGAAGGATAAATCCCTTTGGATCCTGGCCATGACCTGGCAATGACCACCACGCTGCTGGTGCCCTGCCCAGAGCCCAGGGACTCCTTTTATTTGCTGTGTGTCGGTCCCCCCACCTCTGTGTGCCTTCAGAGGACTGCCCAAGTTCATTGGAGCAATCACTCCAGGGTTAACTGAAGAGCCAGAATAGCCTGAAGAGCTCAAGGGCTGCCTAAGAGCCATGGCCCCACCCTGATGCCGAGTGGTGTGGTTGTACAAAAGTCTGCCCTCTCCTCTTCCCCAGCCTGCTGCCTGCCCCTACTCTCTGTTTTGTGACCTGCACCAAATCTTTGGTTCAAGTTCTGCTTCTGAGAGAACCCACCCCATGACAACCTCCAAGAAGTGAATACCCTGTTAGCTCTCCATCTATCACACCATGTCCCCTGGTCTCCCACGGAAATCTTGGCTGGCAGCCTCCAGCAGTGATTCTGTGTAATTCCCACTTGCCTCCTACTCCTCCAGCTTTATCTTCCTGATACTTCTGAGTCTGAATATCTCCCTATCACTGAGAGTTCACAGCACACTCTGGGGAGGCGGCAGAGGCTACTACAGACTTTCCCATCCAAGAGAGTTTCAGTCTTGGCTCTGGCACCTACCGGCTGTGTGGGCGAGGTGCCTGTGCCATCTGAGCTTCAGCTTCCTCATATGGGGATTGGTGATAATCAAGCCACCTGGCCAGGTAGTTGTGCCAGTTAAATGCCACAAAGCGTGTGAAGTGGGTAGCTTCACGGTAGCTGCTCAAAAAATGCCACAGCCTTTCTTTCCTACACCACTCTCAGATATTAAAACTGTCCTTCCTTTCTTCAAGTAGTTGGAGGAGGGGCTTTTAAAATGATTATGGTTAAGTGGTGCCTGGGTGGCTCAGTCGGTTAAGCGTCCAACTCTTGGTTTCCGCTCAGGTCATGATCTCATGGTTTATGAGTTCAAGTCCCGCATCTGGTTCTGCGTTGCCAATACGGACTCTGCTTGGGATTCTCTCTCTCTCTCCCTTTCTCACTGCTCCTCCCCTACTAGCCCTCCTTCTTTCTCTCTCAAAATAAATAAATAAACTTAAAAAATTAAACATGATCACATTAATATCAAACATATATTGTATATTTACTAATATTCCAGGAAGAGTGCTAAATGCTTTATACATGTGATCTCTCTAAGCTCTGTTATGTTGTCGGGATTTAGTTTAGACAATATATTTGTGTGTGTGTGTGTGTGTGTGTGTGCGCCCCTCCCCCCCCCCCCCCCGCGCGCATGGGGGGGAGGGGGAGGGGGAGGGAGAGAGAGAGAGGGCTTTCAGTTAAGCTAATGCAAGCAGATCTTCAAGATATTTGGGCTGGATAAAACATTTTAGAAATGTTTTCTATCCTAGCATGAGTTGGGTATAAAGATTCAGAGAAACCTCCAGCCTGAATTTTTAGAAATAACTCAGGAGAGCTAAAGCCCTGAACTGTCTGGTGTCTAGCCATGAGCAAGGAGGAAGATTTGGTGGCTGATTAACATTAATAGACTCCTGCCTCCTCCTCAGTGTGTATCTGCTTTGGGGGAAAGAGGGGTGGACCATTAGGGACTGAAAGCTGGGACTTCGTGGGTCTTACAGACAGGCACTAGAAGTACTTCTGGGTGGCTTGCTCACAAACGTCTTCATGCGTGGTAGAATTTTGAAATTTCCTTTCTTTTTGTCTTGACGGCTGGCTTGTAGAGAAAGAGCTGGCCAGCTCTCCCTTACCTCAACCCCCTTAGGTTACTGGTATGTGCCTTAAGGAACCTAAGAAACGTAGGAGATGTAATTGGCTTAGATCAGTTCACAATAAATCCTATCAGAGAGGTACCACTAATAGAGAAGTTAAGCAACTTGTCTGGAGTCTCCAGGAAGTGGCAAGCACGGGTTCGAAGCCACCTTCTCAATGCAGAGTCCTCTCTCTTGATCACTATGCTGACCTGTCACTAGAACACCCCTCTGTTAGGCACACTTCCTCCATTTTTCTCCATGGACAGGCAGCCTCAGCATGACTGACTTTGGGACTGGATAATTCTTTGCTGTGGATCTGTCCTGTGTATTGAAGGATGTCTGGCAGCAACCCTGGCCTATACCCACTAGACGCTAATAGCATCTTTTACCCCCACCTTGTGACGATCAGAAATGTCTTCATTCACTGCCAAATGTTCCCTGGGGAGCTCCTGGTTGAGATGTACTGGCATAGATCCTAACTCCTTAGCAAAATGCTACCTCTTCTTGAGAGAGAGAGAGAAGCTCTACTTTCTTAAGTTCTTAGTGTCAGGGACTGTGTCCAGATCTTTACCTATGGATTGGGTATCATTAACCACATCACAACATCAGGGGATAAGACATATTTACTATGGCTGTTCCAAGTAAAAATATGAGACATTGGCTCAACATTACCCTACAAGGTATTCAAGACCATTACTGGGCTGGAGATGTCAGTGTGCATATGTACTTGCTGTCAACAGACCTAAGGAGAATAGGCCTTTCATAGCCATGAGGTTGATTTTGGCAGACATCCCTTGTATGTCACTGCTAGAGGTAGGTGAGCTCTATAGGCCCTGACAGATGGAAGAGCCAATGCACAGTGACCAGACCATATATGGCAATACAACTCTGTTCCACACCCTCTTTGGCAACTAGTCCAGGAAGCCAAACCACAGCCTCTGCAGCAACAAGTCCAGAAAGATCAGGACATGGTCAATGACCGCCAACTTCCCCATTTTGTTTTGTTTTGTTTGGGTCCTCACTTCCAACTCAGGACCAACCAGAGAATGCAAAAAATACTCCCCAAACTAATCACATGAGATCCTCTGCTTCTAATTAGTCTGTCTCCAACTTCCTCATACCAATAACCAGCAATGAGAGCATACCCGAAACCTTCCCTTTGCCCACGCAGCACCTTCCCACTCCTCTGCCTGCCTGAGTCTCTGCCTAATGCAAGTGGTGGTGGCTAACCACTTGTGTCCTCATATAGCTTGTGTTCTCTAAATAGCTTGTGTTCTCATTGGGTGGTCTCCATTTCTCTCCAAGTCTCCTTCCCACCACCTTACTTCCAGGTAGTATGGCACAAGGGAAGCAGGTCTTGAGGATTCTGCCACTCATACAAATAACGTAGCAAGCAAGCACAGTCATACAACGTTGTCGTGTAGACTTGTGGAAGCCTCAGCCCTCAGTTCCCCAGGTCCTTCTACAGCACCTTGCACAAAGCTTTGGCTGAAGGTCGAGAT
The DNA here is from genome assembly GCF_022837055.1 of Prionailurus viverrinus. Lineage (NCBI taxonomy): Eukaryota > Metazoa > Chordata > Mammalia > Carnivora > Felidae > Prionailurus > Prionailurus viverrinus. The sequence continues at coordinate 91,674,348 of NC_062568.1, forward strand.
AATATTCCAGACAAGACAGGCAGATGGCTTAACTATGCTCTTGGAATGTCTTCTAGGTATCTCAACACAAGATCAAATGGGAGTCCCAGTTCAGGTGTCCCAACTCAGAGGGTTTAGGCCTCTGGGTTCACTAGATTCTTATATTCCTCTTCATAGAGGTTCATGCATGCCTAGCAGTATTTGCCTTCATTCTACATATATTGAACACCACTACTGGACCAATGAAAAATGACTTTTAATATTCCAGATGCTAATTTAGAAACCTTCTAGCATTGATCAAAATAACCAGATTGGGAAGCTTCCTCAGAATGAAACAAATGAACATAGGGGAAGGGAAGGAAAAATAAGATAAAAACAGATAGGCAAACCATAAGAGACTCTTAAATACAGAGAACAAACTGAGGGTTACTGGAGGGGAGGTGGGTGGGGTAAGGGGTTAGATGGGTAATGTGCATTAGGCGGGTACTTATTGGGATGAGCCCCAGGTGTTACATGTAAGTGATGAATCACTGGGTTCTACTCCTGAAACCATCACTACACTATATGTTAACTAACTTGGATTTAAATAAAATTTAAAAATTAAAGAAAAAAAGGAACTGTAGGGTGTGCATGACTAATTGGGATTGTTAATGGGGGGGCTAACTGGAAGGTGTGGGTTCCTGATAAGGTCCTTCAAATGTTAAGGAACAACAGACCCTAGAGCATAGGTTCTTAATCCTTTCTGTGCCTTGGACCTTTTTGATGAGGTAGTAAAACCCAGGGATCCCTTCCCACACTAATGTTTACAAGTAATGCTTATAAATGAAGAAAACCAGGTATATTGAATACAGTCATCAAAACTGAAAATCAGATATATGTAATATAATAATATATGTGCTTCTTTATTAATGTGTTAAATATTAAAGTCTGGTGGCAGGTCTCAGAACTGCCAGGATTGGGGGAGCAGTGATGAGCATAAATGACATTTCAAAACATCTGCAACAGTAACGGAAAGTGCAAATACCTGTAATTTCTACTAGTTGCAAAGTCACAGGAACTTCTACGGTTGTCTGCATTCGTGCTTAAAAGGAATGCTAAATTCTAGTTAGAGGTAATGAAAATAAAGATGTAATTTTTTTTTCCCATCCAAGTTCATGAACTTCCCTGAACTCGATCTGTGGGCCTCAGCAGGAAAATCCCTGCCCAGAGTGTAAAGTTAAATACTCACAGAGCACACTGTCTATGCTGAAGCAAGTGCCAGGGGAGGACTGTCATTTATTTGACATTTCTTGGTCTTCTTCCCACCATGCGGGGAAAATGAGTTCCAGGACAGAAGGAACTGTGTTGCGTTGACTGCTGAGTGTCCAGTCAGAACAGTGCCTGGCACTTAGCAGGTGTTCAGATATTATTTACTGGATGAGAGGATAACAGGAAGCTGCAAGGTGATGTGTCCTGGAATGGTCTCACCTGCCCAGGTGGTCACTGGATGAGGTGCTGGGGGCAAAGTTAAGATCTCCCTGGGGATAGGGCTATACAGGGCCTGAGACAAGTGAGGGGTACTGGGCTCACCTGTGAACTGGGATACTCAGAACCCAGTTGTCCTGGGACCAGGACCAGACCATCCTGGGAGTTCTAGGCCCCATGGACCCTTTCCGCTCTTCCAGGATTGTGGGCCCTCTCTTCTGGAACCTTCCTGTAGAATCAGCATTAAGCTCTTACTCCATGGCCTTCTTCACCCTTTACTTCTTCTGTATCAGGTCTTAAGATTTTCTTTGGAAGGAAGAGAATGCTTCCTTCCCCTTTACACTATTCCTTACCCCCTTGTCCTTCACTTTTCTCTATAATACTCTCCTCTCTTCCCAGAAGAATTTGGTAACTGATTGAATCCAGAGCTTTGGTTCTAATGAACCTTCAAGATGGCAGGAATAACAATGTTCTCGTGAGGACCAAGAGGAGTTCATTTTCAAAAACTCTCCAGACAGATCAAGAGCACCGTTTACAGAGAGAGATTGAGAAAGAGGTGAAAACCATCAGAGTGTTCACAATCTCACCACATCTCTCTCTTTCCACGCTTTCCCAATGCTCGGTAAAGTATATAATATTAGCCCCATTTCAGGACTAAGGAAACGAAAGATCCAAAAGATCCAAAGATAACGTGCCTAACACCACACAGCTGGTAACTAGAGGCAGTGGGGTCTAGTTCTCCCTAACTTCAAAGGAACCCCACACGGCCTTGATCACTACCCAGCTAGCAACCTTAGCCTCCCAAGCAAGGCTGGGGCCCTGGGCAGGCAGAGCTGGAGAAATCTGCCTCAGGACAGTGCTTCTCAAGTTTATTGCCATTGTGTTTCAGATGGGCAAGTGGGTTTATCGCACAGGGCTGGTTCCTATCTCCTGACACCCATGACTCACCAGCACATTTGTAGTACTTCAACTGGTCCGACCCTGTTGAACTGATCACAGCCCCAATGTCATGGCAAGGTCTGATTGCTATCCAAATTTCCAGGGCTCGCTCTCACATCCTGGGCTTATCTCCTTGTATATCGGCAGACAATTCACAGCTGGGAAGTGCTTTGTGAACCACGTTCAAGCAGCAGGGGTGTGGGACACAGCACGTACCCAGGACTCCAGCAGGACCCTGAGGTCAGGGATGTGGGCCAGTGGGCCGTCCTTCCTACTAAACACAGCAATCTCTAGGTGTTTTCTCACTCAGACAATGCACAGCTGGCTCTAGCTAAATAATTTGACAATGCCCTCATTCATGGGGAATATCTAGGACTCCTTGGAGATACTAAATGAAATATTTTCAAAGTTTCCTTTGCTCCGAGTGTGATCTTAATTACAGTGTATTTATGGCTGTTGCTATGTGTTTTGGCTAAGAGGCAGTTGAATCATTTAAGAGCTGCTGTTTCAACAGGGACTTTTAAGGTGTTTGGACATCCTTGCTGTCAGTGATTGTGCCTATAATTCTCCTTTCTTTGGAGCACTCATGGGGATTTCTGTGTGCTTCTGGTAAACAGATGTATTTAAATAGTCTGCATTTCTCAGGATTAGGATTTTCACAGAAACACGAGCGTGCAGATTTACTGCTATCTTTTTCTATCAGCAATCACCACCTCAGGAAATATGTTTTCCAGTCCATTTCTTTGACCCTTGGCTTATTTCCTTCTGGGCAGCTTTGCCTCCCTGTTTGCACAGCTCATCTCTAGGAACCCCTTAAAGCCAGAAACACCCTGGCTTGCTGGCTTTTGTGTCTCAGACACACTTTTTCAGTGCCACCTAGTGGCCGGTTTCAGGTCCTAGAATAGAGACCGATGTCTAGCTGGCAAACTGGGACTCACACTCTTTAAGGAACACGCCAAATGTTTAAGAAACTGAAGCACTTTAAGACAGCAGCCAAGGATATGGCCATCTAAAAACAGTCTGGGTTCCCCCCCACCCCACCTTTAAAAGGCTGCTTGTAGTTTTGAGAGCCTGTCAGGTTTGGATTTGAACTCTGGCTCTGAGGATTGCTAGCTGGGTGACACTGAACAAGTTACTTAACCTGGACTGGCATGGCCTGGCTTACCTATCTGTCCAAGAGAGACAACAATACTATAGCGATGGGATTAAATAATATATTTCTAGTGCCTATCACAGTAGCTGGCACATGGTAACAGCTCATTATGATGGTTGTTACTATTCTTCTCATTACTTAGTACCTAGAACTCCAGAGGCACTTCATAAATAGTTGTAGTACGAATAACCAAGGCATTTACCAGTCAATTGGCAAATATTTATTAATTACCTCTTAAGCACTCAAATCTGTGTATTGAGTCTGGTGCTGAACAAAGAACTCAGGGTTGGTTATAGGTTCTCTGTCTCCAAGAGCCTAGAATCCCTCTGAGTGGAGAACATGGCCAACAACATGGCAGTTCTGTCCTGACAGGGGAGGAGAAGGGGGGGGGGGGGTGGAATGGGTGCCTGAGGAGGAGAAAAGGAAGAAGGGGGCATCTGGGTTGGGATCTGGAAGGGAAGGAAATGCGAACACGTGAGGTAGGAAAGTGCAAGAAATACTTGCTGGCTACATAGGAGGAAAGGATGAATACAACTCAACTCGGTTCCTGCCCTCAAGCACTCACAGTCTAATGGGAAAGACGAATTCATAAAAAGCAATTTGGCTTTTTTTCTTTTTTTGCTTCGTGACCAGTGGAGTTTGGCAAGCAACTCTGTTCAATATCTTTTAGGGACCCAGGCTGACAGCAGCTTTACCTCAGTGCTTCTAAAGCTGGCTCCTAAAGTTTCTGCCTAACAAATGACACGTGATACCTCTGCTTACATCTTACCGACTGAAGTGGCCCCATGTCCAGGCCCATCTTTAAAGGGGCTGGGAGGTACAATCCTAACTGTGCTCAGGAGACCGTGAAACATCTGGTGGATGACACAGAGGACCAGCACAAAAGATGAGCTTGCTGTAGAGTTTAAATCCAAGCGAAGAGGACAGCATCTGCCCAGACTCGGTCCATGAGGGTATACGGGGACTTACATGAGCTTCCTCATAAATTCACGACAGACGCAGCAAGGGGGAGGGTGTTTACACAGCTGTCCCATGCTTGCCATCCGATTCACCAACTTGATGACAAGGTGGGTGGAGTAAGGGAAGGACAAACTTGCCTAGAGACTTAAATTAAGCTTAGGCAGAGGAGTCAGTTCCCCAGATACATTCAAGCGATGCAGTCAAGTCTCCCAGAGCCTCTCTCTGCTTGAGAGGTCCACCTGATCAGAAGGTAGGGGCAGATCTGCGCTGAGCCAGGTTCTGCGCACCTCCCCGGAACTCCCAAGAATGTGCAGAAACAAAAGTCTGCAATGACCTGAGAGAGTGGGGCTCAGGAGGCAGCCCTGGGCTCTGGCTGGCTCCTCAGGACAGAGAAACTGCCTGCAGAGAACAGATCAGAACAGTGGGGTGTCCCTCCAGGGGCCACTGTGAGAGCTCCCCGGCTCTGCTTCCTGGCTCTCACTGAAAACAAAGTGAGACTCTGGATTTGGTGCTTTTTTAAGGTATACGGTTTCTTTAGTGGCAGAGGTGAGCTCCACTTTAAGGAAACTTGACACACGAAACTGGAGATAAATTAGGGAATGGCTCTTTGCTCTCAGAAAGTGTTGTTTTATGTAGAAAGAGGATTTGTCACGAAACTTAGGATACTTGAAATATGACCTGGGCTACAAAAATTCAGTTTGCATACAACATTGCAGGGACACATGTCTTTATCCCAGGCTCATCTGCATATTGGAATCTGAGGAATGCAAAAATAAGGGGTACTTGGGTGGCTCAGGCAGTTAAGTGGTTAAGCACCCAACTTTTGATTTTGTCTCAGGTCATGATCTCAGGGGTTCTTGAGTTTGAGCCCCACATCGGGCTCCATGCTGATATGGAATTCTGTCTGTCTCTCTCTCTCTCCCTGACTCTCCCCTCCTTGTGTGCTCTCTCTCAAAAATAAATAAAGTATAAAAAAAAAAGTCTACAAATTACAAAAATAATAGAAACTATAGAGGGAAAAATTCTGGACTTTGGGACATGCAGACATGGTATCAAACCTTGTCTCTGCCATTCACTAATAGTGAAATGGTCTTAGGGAGGATGCCCAGCTGAGTTTCGGCAACAGGCAGGAAAGCACATACTTCAGCGGCTATGTAATGAGCTACCAGACATGTAGCTCAAACCTGGTGCCTGGCCCTGAGTAGACTCTTGGTAAAATTATGTTTTCCCCCTGTTCCCTAAGTTGACTGGGATGGTGTCTTCGCCATGTTCATAGATTCTGTGTGTGGGGGTCCTTAAACAGATCCATCCACCTTCAGACTGCAGAGCAAGCAGGCCACTGCTGGGCCGCCGGCTGCACGAAGCTTCTGCTGGTAGCTCATAGCCCGTGGCAGAGTGGAATCAAAGGGAAAGCAATTGCTCAGGCTTCTCTTCAGCTGCCTCTGGAAGGGCCTCAGGTTTTTTTCTCATGAAGTCAGATGGAGGAAGAGGACTACTTGTGAGGGAGGTTGAAACGTTCCTAAAATTTAGTTGCTGGAAACCTCCATTTGAGAATGCACTTGCTGTACAAAACGACCAAGAAAGCTCCCCCACTCAAGGCCAGGTAGATGGAGGAGGATGGGTGGCTAGAAGCAGCTCAGGCTTCTGCTGCTCCCTCCTCTAGTCCCTGCATACATAGGCCTCATCTGTCCACATCCCCCCTTCCCCAGAGAAATGGCAGAGAAAACTAGCAGCAGAGTTCTGGGACACTTAGAGATCATTCTCTGCCAATGATGCATGGATGTGTCTCCTCCTCTTCTTCCTCCTTCTCATCTCCTTTCCTCTTTTCTTCTTTTAGTTTTTTAAAAGCTTATTCATTTATTATTTCTGAGAGAGAGAGAGAGCACAAGTAGGGAAGGGGCAGAGAGGGAGACACAGAATGCAAAGCAGCCTCCAGGCTCTGAGCTGTCAGCACAAAACCTGATGCAGGGCTCGAACTCGCAAGCCATGAGATCATGACCTGAGACAAAATCAGACACTCAACCCACTGAGCCACCCAGGTGCCCCTCTAAAAAAACTTTTTTTAACAGAGACCATGATTCACTTTGAGGAATTTTTTCACCTTTGGATACAAATGGCCTGTTTTTTCTTGTCTCCCCTTCTACCTCTGATTGTCATTGCTCAGTCTCCTTTGTGGACTGCTTCCCTCATTCCTGAATGGAGGAGGCCCCTCTAGTGTCCCTTCACACTTTTTCTTCTCTCCTCAGGCAATTTGACCCTCCTTTGTATCTTCGGGAGATGCCACCTCACGCCTCCTAGTTTGTATTTTGGGAAGATACCTATGCTGAGTTGCTAAATATGAGCCCTCCCTGGCTTGTCCAATGACACCTTGGGTTTGGCGTGCTTTGGGTTGACCTCACTTCCAGCATACGCCTACCTAGTTGCTCAAACCAGAGGTCTACGTGGCATATTTTACTGCTTTTTTCCACCAAGCCTCATAGACAGTGTCTGTTTTCTTGTTTTTTCTTACTGTCACTTTGCTAGTTCCAACATTGATCATATTCACCATCCTTTTAATGGGCCTTCCAACTGACCTGATCCAGTGTGTTCACCATAGATGTAAATTGGGACGTTTCTTTGCTTAAAAACTTTCATGACTCCCATGATCCCCAGGATAAGCTTCACTCTCCCTAACAAGGCAAGAAAGGTGTTCTGAGGTCTAGTCCCCATCTCCCTGCTCTGGTTTTATTGCCTTCCACGGCCACACTGTTATCAACATCAGTTGTCTTGCAGTTCCCCAAGCAGGTCACGCTGCTTCAAACCTCTGCTCAGTTTCTGGAAAATCCTTTCTTCTGCTGTATATGTGATAAACTCAAAAGCATCCTGTGATTTTTGTTTTTTCTCTATAGAGTTGTCTCTGCCTTTTGAAACTGAATTAATCACCATCCCCTCTGGGCAGCTGCTGTAGCTCACGCCATTGCACCTCCATTGTTACGCTCAAAATTGCATTTTATGAGTTCATCTTTCCCATTAGACTGTGAGTGCTTGAGGGCAGGAACCTAGTCGTATTCATCCTTGTATCATCAACTTCTGGCCCAAGGCCATATTGTCAATATTAAATAGATACTGTGGTTCAGATCTCGAATGTTCCACAAGAGGCTTTCTGTGCATTTGGAAGGGAGAGATACAGGAAAACCATCTGTCCAGAGCTCATGTGCCTATCCCACATGGCTCTTTGCTATCTGAGAGCTGCTCAGGACCCCTCCAGGCCTCCCCCAACCACAACATCCCTTTCAGTTCTATCAACTTTCCAAACTCTTCTTTCTTCCCAAACTGTGCTCTGTTTTGCTTTCTAATATGACAGATAAACCAAGCTGGGCTAATTAGGACCAAGATATTGATGGCTGGTAATGACATAAAAAATAACTATGGACAGTTTACATTATTTAATATAACCACTCCTGGGGATATTTATATTTGAGTAAAAATAACTACCCCTTATGAGTTCTTTTTGTTTTTAGAAATTTAGGATTATAGCATGCATATTTGTAAAATAAAAAATATTGTTATTGATATGAAGAAAAGAATCCCAAATAAGTGCTAACTTTAGCCAAATGTTTCTTCAAGCGTGAGATATCAGTTTCTTAAAAACACACACACACTTCCTAAAATTCATTTAAAAACTGTGAAAAATGGGAATGCTTGGGTGGCTCAGTCGATTGAGCATCCAGCTCTTGATACTGGCTCAGATCCCAGGGGTCATGGGATCGAGCCCTGTGTCAGGCTCCATGCTGAGTGTGGAGTCGGCTTGAGATTCTCTCTCTCTCTCTCTCTTTCTCCCTATGCTCTTCTCCCCCACTTGTGCTCTCTCTCTCTAAAATAAAGTAAATACAAAATTATGAAAAGCTGTCAGGAATTAGAGTTACATTTGTTTGACTACATTTTAAACAGCAGGCAGAATTTATTGGGTGCCTTCTTTCTTGTTATAACTTTGGTTGGGTTTCATCATCTTCTGTGTGTCCTCATTATGCGTTGTTAGAGACTGTACTGGGGATGAGCATGTGATTCAGTTCTGTCAATGAAACACAGGGGAGGATCTTCAGGAAAGTCTTGAAAATACTTTGTTGTTTTTTACTTCTCTACTGGACGCTATCAGGTCTGCATAGATGCCTGCAGGGTGGCAGCCATGAGGAGGGGCAAACAGGGGCCAAGCCAACATGAGAATCACAGGGCAGACAGACAGAAGTGACCTGGATCTTCCATGACATTCAGCTGCTGAATGCTGAAATGGAGCCTCTCTACATGGGGAATTCTTACAATGAACGTAAATAAATACTGCTTTTTGTTTACTCCAGTGGTCCTTTGAAAAGACCAACAAAATTAACAAACGTTTAGCTAGGCATATGAGGAAATAAAAAAGACTCAAATTAATAAAATCAGGGATGAAAGAGGGGAGCTTCACTCTTGACATTACAGAAATAAAAAATGATCACATGGCCATGAATAATTGCATGCCAACAAATTAGAAAACTGATGGAATGGACAAACTTCTAGAAAGAAACAAAAAACTACCCAAACTGACTCAAGGAGAAAGAGAACACCTGAAGAGATCTCTAACAAATAATGAGATTGAATTAGTAATCAAAAACATTCCCCAAAAAAAGCCTAGGACCAGATGGCTTCATTGTGAATTCCACCAATCATTTATTTTGTTTTCTTTTATTTCTTTTTAAAGTTTTTAAAAGTTTATTTTTGAGAGAGAGAGAGAGAGAGAGAGAGAGAGAGAGAGAGAGAGAGAGAGAGAAAGCAAAAGCGGGTGTGCAAACAGGGCAGGGGCAGAGAGGGAGATGGAGTATTGGAAGTAGGCTCTGCGCTGAGAGCAGTGCCTGGTGTGGGGCTCAAATGCGAGATCATGACCTGAGCTGAAATCAAGAGTTGGACACTTAACTGACTGAGTCACCCAGGTGCCCCTCCACCAGTCATTTAGAGAATCAACACCTATTTTTTATATAGTCTTCCAAAAAATAGAGGAAGAAGGAACACTTCTCAATTCATTTTAAAACAAGACAAAGACAATGTAAGAAAACTATAGGTTGATATCCCTTATGAATATAGACTAAAAAATTCTTTACAAAATACTGTCAAACTAATCTAGCAATGTAAAAAAAAAAAAAAAAAGACATGTTCCAATTCAAGATGGTGACATAGAAGAATCCTGAAATTACCTCCTTTCATGGAAACACTGTATCTAAAGCTATATATGGAAAATTTTTCACTGAAAAAAATCCAAGCACTAACTGAGCAACTCCGACACATTGGGTAAATGAGAAAAAAACCCACATCCAAGCTGGTAGAAGAGGCTGAGACACAATCTTGCCATAAACCACATGCCTCGATGTGGTGACCCATAACCAGGAGAGAACTCACAGGCTCAAGTTTCTCCATAACTATAAAAGGGCTCTGACCCCACATCAGGCATCACAACTTTAATCACCAGCACCAGTGATTACCAAAATATCTATCTTTGAAAGCCAATTGAGGCCAGTGGGTTTGTGATTTCCCTCTGCCTCACTTCAGGTCACCAGTATCTCTCCTGAAAGGGAGCTCGTATACATGTTTGGCATGCTGAATTTTGTGACTGCCACCCATGGAATACCTCTAGATCATCTGGCTGTGATGGCCATCCAGGCTTATCATTTGTAGGTCTCACAAGACTGAAACAAATGGAGAAAGAACTCTTACCTAGCTACCATCCCCAGAGCACTACAGAGAAACTACAGATGAAGCACCCAGTCTTTCTGTGAAAGAGACCTATTAGGTTACCTTCATAGAAGCACCATGAAAGGCACACAAGTATAGGTAGACTGTAATCCTCTCTAGGGATATAGGAGAGTGGGTGTTATCTTTGCACCTTCTTTTTAACAGAATCAAGAGCACTGATATCTCCTGGAGGGGACCTTACACACACTGGTTTTCATGTCTGGAACTCCAGTTCTATGGATGCTGCTACAATCAGGGGCTATCTCCTGATTACCTGGCTCTGGTGGCTAGTGGGGCTCATGCTCATGGTCCCAAAGGAATGTATATATTTGCATATTTTTAAAAGATGCTCCCAGGGGCGCCTGGGTGGCGCAGTCGGTTAAGCGTCCGACTTCAGCCAGGTCACGATCTCGCGGTCTGTGAGTTCGAGCCCCGCGTCAGGCTCTGGGCTGATGGCTCAGAGCCTGGAGCCTGTTTCTGATTCTGTGTCTCCCTCTCTCTCTGCCCCTCCCCCGTTCATGCTCTGTCTCTCTCTGTCCCAAAAATAAATAAACGTTGAAAAAAAAAATCTTTAAAAAAAAAAAAAAAGATGCTCCCAGAGGGTCTGTCTTCCCAACAGGCTGAATCTAGGTGCTGAGATCCTACCTTTAGGGGACAGTGACAGATCTTGGCACATGTTCAACCATTGGGAGCCATTAAAAAATAATAGACTGCTTGGACAAGCACAAGGATTGGAGAGATGACAAAGAGCCAAGTCAGGGTTGAATGACAAGTTTCATCTCCTACATGAGACCATTCCTTCAACACTGGGAGAGGTGGTTGTTTCATTTACTATATATAAATGAACACAGAGAGTCAAGCAAAAAGAAGAAACAGAGGAATATGTTCTAAATGAAAGAACAAGATAAAAACCTCAGGAAAAAAACTTTAATGTAATAAAACTTAAATGAAAAAACTTTAATAAAATTTGTTAAATAGCTTATTTAATAAATTTTATTAAATAATTTAATAAAATAAAGTTTTAATAAAACTTTAATACAATAATAAAAAAGTAATTTGCCTGAAAAAGAGCTCAAAGTAATGGTCATAAAGATGCTCACTAAACTGGGTAGAATACAGGAACACAGTGAGAACTTCAACAAAGACTTGGAGAATGAATAAAGAACCAAACAGAAGTCACAGAGCTGAAGATTACAATAAATAAACTAAAAAGCACCCTAGAAGAGTCTAGCAGGAGATTAGATGAAACAGAAGAAAGAATTAGACAACTTGAAGACAAGGAAGTAGAATTTACCCATCCAAGCAGGAGTAAAAAAAGGTAGATAGCATAAGGGACTTATGGGACACTACCAAATGGGATAACATTCACATTATAGGGCTCTCAGAAGAAGAGAGAGAAGAAATGGCAGAAATCTTATTGAGAAAATAATGGTTCAAAACTTCCTTAATCTGGGGAAGGAAACAGAAGCTGAGAGTTCAAATAAGATGAACCCAAAGAGATCCACACCAAAACACAATATAATGAAAATTTCAAAAGTTAAAGACAAGGTGAGAATCTTAAAAGCAGCAAGAGAAAAACAAGGAAACCTGCATAAGACAATCAGCAGATTTTTCAGCAGAAACTTGGTAGGCCAGAAAGGAGTAGCACAATATATTCAAAGTGCTCAAAGAAAAAAAGAAAAAACAAACAAAACCCAGCTGACAATACTCTATCCTGCAAAGTTATCAGGATTGAAGGAAGGAGAAAGAGTTTTCCAGATAAGCAAAAGCTAAAGAAAGGAGTTCACCAGCCGTAAATCAACCTTACAAGGATGTTATAGGGACTTCTTTAAGCTGGAAAGAAAGAGTGCTAATTAGTAACAAGAAACACTTATGGAAGAGTAAATCTTACTGGGAAGGTAAATATATAGTAAAAGTAGTGGATTAATCACTTATAAGGCTAGTATGAAGTTTAAAAGACAAAAGTGGTAACAATAGCTATAATTAATTAGTTAAGGGATACACAAGATAAAAAGATGTAAAATCTGACATCAAAAAACATAAAACAGAATATTATAGATATAGGTTATATGTAAACCTCATGGTAACCACAAACCTATAATAAATACACAAAAAATAAAGAGAAAGAAATATAAGCATAACACTAAAGAAAGGCATAAAGCCACAAGGAAGAGAACAAGACAGGGACAGAGAGGAACTATAAAAAGAACCAGAAAACAATCAGCCGAATAGGATAAATACACAACTGTCAATAATTACTGTAAATGTATATGCACTAAATTCTCAAATGAAAAGACATAGAGTGACTGAATGGATTAAAAAAAAAAAAAACCCAAGGCCCATCTATATGCTACTGACAAAAGATTCACGTTAGATGTAAGGACACACACAGGGTGAAAATGAAAGGATGGAAAAAGATGTTCCATGCATATGGAAAGCAAAAGAAAGCTGGAGTAGCTATACTTACATCTGACAAAATAAACTTTAAAACAAAGACTGTAGTAAGAGACAAAGAGGAGTATTACATAATAATAAAGGGGTCCATCCAACAAGAGGACATAACATTTATAAATATTTATGCACCCAACATGCAAGCATCCAAATATATAAAGCAGATATTAAAAAGCCTAAAAGGAAAAGTAGACAGAAATCCAATAATAGTAGGGGACTTTTATACTTCATGTACATTGATGGGTAAATCAACCAGATAGAAAATCAATAAGGAAACATTGACCGTATGTGACACGCTGGAACAGATGGACTTTACCAATATTTATAGAAAACTTCCATCCAAAAGCAACAGATTACCTATTCTTTTCAAGTGTACATGGACTATTTTCCAAGATAGATCATATATTAGACAAAAAACAAGTCTTAACACATTTAAAAATATTTAAATAACATCAAACAACTTTTTCAACTCCCATGGTATGAAACCAGAAATTAATTACATGAAGAAAACTGGAAAATTCCAGCTACAAAATATCTAATGGGCCAAAGGAGAACTCCAAAGAGAAATTTAAAAATACCTTGAGATAAACATAAACGGAACATACCAAAACTTATGGGATGTAGCAAAAGCACTTGTAGCATTAGCCCTTCACAGTGATTGAAAACATTTGTTTTCAATGTCAGATTTTACATCTTTTTCTCTTGTGTATCTCTTAACTATTGTAATTATAGCTATTTTTACTTTTGTCTTCTAAACTTCATATTAGTCTTATAAATGATTAATCCACTACCTTTACTATATGCTTAGCTTTCCAGTAAGATTTACTCTGCCTCAAGAAATAAGAAAAATCTCAAATAAACAATCTAACATTATACCACAAAAAAAACTAAGAAAAGAAGAAACAAAGCCCAAAGTTACTTGAAGGAAGAAAATAACAAAGATTTGGAGCAGAAATAAATGAAACAGAGACTAAAAAGACAATAGAAAGAAGTCAATGAAACTCAAAGATGGTTCTTTGAAAAGATAAACAAAATTCACAAATATTTAACTAGACTCAGCAAGGAAACAAAATCAAATGGAAGAGAAGACATCAAACTGATGATACCACAGTAATACAAAACATCACAAGAAACTACTATGAATAATTATATACCAACACATTGGACAACCTAGAAGAAATAGCTAAATTCCCAGAAACATACAACTTACCAAGACTAAATCATCAAGAAATAGAAATCTGAAAAATCCAATTACTAGTAAGGAAATTGATTAACCAAAAACCTTCAAACAGAGGCACCTGGATGGCTCAGTCGGTTAAGCGTCCGACTTTGGCTCAGGTCATGATCTCACCACTCATGGGTTCAAGCTCCGCATTGGGCTCCGTGCTGACAGCTCAGAGCCTGGAGCCTGCTTTGGATTCTGTGTCTCCCTCTGTCTCTGCCCCTCCCCTGCTCATGCTTTGTCCCTCTCTGTCTCTCAAAAATATATAAATGTTAAAATAAATTAAAAATACCTTCAAACAAAAGTTCAGGACCAGACAATTTCACTTGCAAATTCTACCAAACATTTAAAGAGGAATTAGTACCAATCTTTCTCAAACTCTTGTAAAAAATATAAGATGAGGGCTCTTCCAAACACATTTTATTTTTTTCCAAACTCATTTTTGAAAGCCACCATTATCCTGAAAACAAATCCAGACAAAAATGATACAAGATAAGAAAATTAGAGGCCAACATTCCTGACAAACATAGATACAAAAATCCTCAACAAAACATTAACAAACTAAGTTCAATAATCTATTAAAGGGATCATACGTTGTGATCAAATGGGATTTATTCTAGGGATGCTAGGATGGTGAACATCAGAAAATAAATGTAATACTACAGCACAGTAACAAGATGAAGAATAAGAATCCTATGATCATCTAAATAGATACAGAAAAAGCATTTGACAAAATTCCACAACCATTTACCATGAAAAAAAACTCTCAACAAAATTAATTTAGAGGGAATATACCTTAACATAATGAAGGCCATATATGACAAACCCATAGCTAACAACATCCTCAATGGTAAAAAGCTGAAAGCTTTCCCTATGAGGTCAGGAACAAGACAAAGATGCTGATTCTTGTCACTTTCATCAGCATTGTGCTGGAAGTCTTAGAGCAATTAGGCAAGAAAAAGAAATACAAGTCATCCAAATTGGAAAGGTAGAATTAAAAATGTCACTATTTGCAGATGACATGATGTTAAATTTAGAAACCCTAAGAACTATCAAAAACTGTTAGATCTAAGAAATCAATTCAGTAAAACTGCAGGGTATAAAATCAATATAAAAAATCAGTTGCATTTATATATACTAATAATAAACTCTCATAAAGAGAAGTTAAGAAAACAATCCCATTTCCAATGCATCACAAAGAATAAAATGCCTAGGAATAAATTTAATGAAGGAAGTAAAGAACCTGTACTCTGAAAACTATAAGAACTTGGTGAAACAAATTGAAGAAAACACAAATAAATGGAAAAAACATTCTGTATTCATAGACTAGAAGATTTAATGTTTTTTATAATGTCCATACTACCCATAATGATCTACAGATTCAATGCAATCCCAATCAAAATTCCAATGGCATTTTTCACAAATAAAAAATCCTACAATTTGTATGGAACCACAAAAGATCCCAAATAGCCAAAGAAATCTTGGCAAAGTAAAACAAACCTGGAGGCCTACTTCCCGATTTCAAACTATATTACAAACCTACAGTAATCAAAACGGTATGATATTGTCATAAAATCAGATGCATGGATTGATAGAATAGAATGGAGAACCCAGAAATAAACCCATGCATATATGATCAATTTATTAATGACAAATGAATCAAGAATATACAATGGGGGAAAGGATAGTCTCTTCATTAAATGGTGCTGAGAAAACTGGATAGCCATACATAAAATGATGAATCTGGACCATTATTTTAAGCCATACAGAGAAACTAACTTGAAAGAGTTTAAAGATTTGAAAGTAAACATCAAACTCCTAGAGGAAAATATAGGCATTAGGCTCCTTGACATGTGTCTTAGAGATGATTTTTTTAGATTTGTCACCAAAGCAAAGACAATAAAAACAAACAAGTGGGACATTAAACTTAAAAACTTCTGCACAGCAAAGGACACCGTCAATAAAATGAAAAGGCAACCTACTGAGTGGGGAAAAAATATGTGCAAAACCTATGGAATTTATATTAAAAAGGTGAATTTTATGGCTATATCAATTACATCTAAATAAAGAATTTAATCAAAAAATAAAAAAAAAAACAACAGGAATAATTTATTGGCAGTGTTTCTCCTTCAGATTCCTCTCTCCTAGCCCTTTTGAAGAACTGAGCTCTGGAGATGTGTCAAGTAAGGAATTGCTGCAGCTGAGGTCAGAGAGGTTTTTTTCCTGCTTTCTCCTCCAGGGTTTTGATGGTTTCCTGTCTCACATTCAGGTCCTTCATCCATTTTGAGTTTATTTTTGTGAATGGTGTAAGAAAGTGGTCTAGTTTCATTCTTCTGCATGTTGCTGTCCAGTTCTCCCAGCACTGTTTGTTAGAGACTGTCTTGTTTCCACTGGATATTCTTTCCTGCTTTGTCAAAGATTAGTTGGACGTACTTTTGTGGGTCCAATTTTGGAGTCTCTATTCTATCCCACTGGTCTACGTGTCTGTTTTTGTGCCAATACCATGCTGTCTGGATGATTACAACTTTGTAGTAGAGGCTAAAGTCTGGGATTGTGATGCCTCCTGCTTTGGTCTACTTCTTCAATATTATTTTGGCTATTTGAGGTCTTTTGTGGTTCCATACAAATTTTAGGATTGCTTGTTCTAGCTTCAAGAAGAATGCTGGTGCAATTTTCATTGGGATTGCATTGAATGTGTAGATAGCTTTGGGTAGTATTGATATTTTAACAACATTTTTTCTTCCAATCCATGAGCACGAAATGTTTTTCCATTTCTTTGTATCTTATTCAATTTCCTTCATAAGCTTTCTGCAGTTTTCAGTATACAGATCTTTTACATCTTTGGTTAGGTTTATTACTAGGAATTTTATGCTTCTTGGTGCAGTTGTGAATGGGATCAGTTTCTTTATCTGTTGCTTCATTATTAGTGTATAGGAATGCAACTGATTTCTGTACATTTATTTTGTATTCTGCAACTTTGCTGAATTTATGTATCAGTTCTAGCAGACTTTTGGTGGAGTCTACCAGGTTTTCCATGTGTAATATCATGTCATCTGCAAAAAGTGAAAGCTTGACTTCATCTTTGCCAATTTTGATGCCTTTGATTTCCCTTTGTTGTCTGATTTCCAATGCTAGCACTTCCAACACTATGTTAAACAACAACAGTGAGAGTGGACATCCCTGTCATGTTCCTGATCTCAGGGGGAAGTCTCTCAGTTTTTCCCCATTGAGGATGATATTAGCTGTGGGTTTTTCATAAATGGCTTTTATGACGTTTAAGTATGTTCCTTCTATCTCAACTTTCTGGAGGGTTTTTATTAAGAAATGATGCTGAATTTTGTCAAATGCTTTTTCTGCATCGATTGACAGGATCATATGTTTCTTTTCTTTTCTTTTATTAATGTGATGGATCATACTGACTGATTTGTGAATACTGAACCAGCCCTGCAGCCCAGGAATGAATCCCATTTGATCATGGTGAATAATTCTTTTTATATGCTGTTGAATTCAATTTGCTAGTATCTTGTTGAGAATTTTTGCATCCATATTCATGAGGGACTATTTGGACCTCATGAAGATAAAAAGCTTCTGCACTGCAAAGGAAACAATCAACAAAACTAAAAGGCAACCAATGGAATGAGAAGAGATATTTGAAAATGACACATTGGATACAGGGCTACTATCCAAAATCTATAAAGAACTCACCAAACTACACACCTGAAAAACAAATAATCCAGGGAAGAAATAGGCAGAAGACATGAATAGACACTTCTTTAAAGAAGACATCCAGATGGCCAACAGGCACATGAAAAGATGCTCAATGTCACTCCTCATCAGGGAAATACAAATCAAAACCACACTGAGCTATCACCTCATGCCAGTCAGAGTGGCTAAAATGAACAAATCAGGAGACTATAGATGCTGGCAAGGATGTGGAGAAACCGGAACCCTCTTGCACTGTTGGTGGGAATGCCAACTGGTACAGCTGCCAGTTTGGAAAACAGTGTGGAGTTTCCTCAGAAAATTAAAAATATATCTACCCTATGACCCAGCAATAACACTGCTAGGAATTTACCCAAGGGATACAGGAGTGCTGATGCATAGGGGCAAATGCACCCCAACGTTTATAGCAGCACTTTCAACAATAGCCAAATTGTGGAAAGAGTCTAAATGTCTATCAACTGATGAATGGATAAAGAAGTTGTGGTTTATATATACAGTGGAATACTACTTGGCAATGAGAAAGAATGAAATATGGCCTTTTGTAGCAACATGGATGGTACTGGAGAGTGTTATGCTAAGTGAAATAAGTCATACAGAGAAAGACATATACCATATATTTTAACTCCTGTGTGGATCCTGAGAAACTTAACAGAAGACCATGGGGGAGGGGAAGGGGAAAAAAGTTACAGAGAGGGAAGGAGGCAAACCATAAGAGACTCTTAAAAACTGAGAATAAACTGAGGGTTGATGGGGGCGTGGTGAGAGGGAGGGGAAAGTGGGTGATAGGCATTAAAGAGGGCACATGTTGGGATGAGCACTGGATGTTTATGGAAACCAATTTAACAATAAATTTCATATTTTAAAAAAATGAAGAACTGAACTCTGTAGAGTTAAATTGATATAGGTGTTCAGTTAATAGAGCTGTCCTCTATCTTTTCTATGACTATCTTTGACACTGGATCTTTAATGGTAAGATCGTTGGCTTTAATGTAATGATCATTGACTATGACTTTTGTGGCAATAAAATGTACTTCTTTCTACTTAAGTATAATACTCCTAAAAGTACACCAACCTTAAGTATACAAAGTAAACATACTTATTTAACCATTAACCAGGTAAAGAATGTTTCCAGCATCCTAAAAGTGCTCTTTGTGTACCTGTCCATTCAATACATACTGTATTCTCCTAAATCTAACTACAGCCCCAAATTCTGGAACACCCTTGTCTGAGGTAGGTGGGGTAGCTCTCACCATATTCCATCAGACTCAGATCTTGTAGTATGTGCAAGTTGTACTTCATTATGTTTTGGCTATGTGCTTGCTTCCTTATTTAAAATGGTGTTATTTGGGCACCTGGGTGGCTCAGTTGGTTGAGGGTCCAACTCTTAACTTCAGCTCAATCATGATCTCATGGTTTGTGGGTCTGAGCCTTGAGTCAGGCTGCATGTTGACAGTGGAACCTGCTTGGAATTCTCTCTCTTCTCTCTGCCTCTCCCCTGCTTGCGCTTGCTCACTCGCTCTCTCGCTCTCTCTCAAAATAAATAAACTTAAAAACATTAAATGGTGTTATTTCTCTGTTTTTTTTTCTTTCTATAGTTTTAATGGAATGTAAGGGGAAAACACAGCAAAAATATTTCTATTCTTCCCTTAGTGAAAATCTTTCTCTATTTCAATATGTGAATCCTTGCTTTAAGCCAAAGTAATGAACTTTTCTCTTTAGAAATTACAGACTGGTTCCAACTGTCTTTGGAGGAGCATTATCCTTAAGAGAGGTACCATGGTATACTGGAGGAACACTGGATTGGGAGTTAGTCCTGGGTGTTTGACTACATTCCTGCTCTGTCTGTGTGAGGCTCTTAACTTGTTTAAGCTTTAGTTTCTTTTCACGTAAAATAAAGAGAGTAACACCAGCCTTACCAAATTCATAGAATTATTAGGAGGATCAAATGGGACAAACAATATTATCCTATTTGTAAAATGCTATTGAAATACAGTATGGTAATTTTTTGCCTCCACATTGGAATCCCTGGAAAGCTGTTGGAGAATACAGAACAAAAAGATGTCATGGCTACTGTTGCCTCTTTATTCCATCTTAATATCCCCCCAGCTAATCTGCAGTCACTGAGGAGTCACATTAACATGGAACTTATATAATTCATAAACCGCTACAGCAGCCTGGAAAGCCTTTAATCAGTTGCTTTCACTCTTAATTATTTTAAAACCTCAATAATGGTCAAATGAGCTGCATGGCAGTTTAATTAATTTGCATTAAGCCCAAAGGTCCTGAAAGAGTGGTGAGTTTATGAACATGATGACTAAAGGCTCGGCAGGAGCATGTCAAGCCTGAATGGGTATCTGGGCTGGTTCCCATGGGATTTTCTCAAGTCAAGCTGTGTGTGTGTGTGTGTGTTGCATTCACAACATTTCCATCTCTTTATTACATTAGAATCAGTTTTGAAGCCTCTGAAAATGAGCTCACTTGCTAAAGAAAAGCTTTGGACTTGTCTATAACTCTAATTGCCTATGTTCTCCTTGCTCCAGTTTCTGTGTTTAATAGAGAGCTGGCTGCATGTTATTTTTATTTCTGTGGAGGAGAATCGGTGCTTCTTACTCCCTGCCCATCATACTGATTTGTAATTAGCATATTTCATCACAAAAATCCCAGTGGGTGATGACGGCATTCCTGAACTGTTTCATCTTGAGCCATATGGTACCCCACATTGGCCCTGCTCTGAGCAGTGGCTGCTCATTCCCCACCTGGGAGGCTTCCCTTTCAGGCAGGGCTCTGGGAAGGATTTATTACTAACGTTACTGTCTCTCTCGGTTTGGACTTATAACCCATCTCATCACGACACATTTATGCCCAAATGGTCAGAGGGCAAAGAGGAAGAAAGGGGAAGTGAGTAAGTAGAGCCATTCATCTGGCTCATTGTACTGGTCTTCTGTTTTCCATCACACACAGCCATGCTTTCTGTGATATTTTGCAATGGCAGTGCTAGAAAATGAGTTTAGAAGAGTAGGAATATACCACTTATCTCCCAGGTTGTGAATATATAATGATATGCTGTGTGTGAAGCAGGTACAACAGAATCTGGCACATAGGAAAGAAGGTGGTTGTTTATTGAACATTTCCTATTTCAATGCAAGTCGTCTTGCAGAGATGAGTTTTCAACTTGGTGTGTGCTCAAGGCATCTTGAGTGGTGCCGTTCCATAGAACTTTCGGTACTGAAATATGATAGAACACTGTTCATTGTGGTAGCCACCAGCCACATGTGACTACTGAGCACTTGGTATGTGATTAGTGAGACTGAGAAATGTAATTAAAAAAAATTTTTTTTAATGTTTATTCATTTTTGTGTGAGAGACAGAGTGTGAATGGGGGAGGGACGGGGGGGGGGGGGGGGACAGAATCCGAAGCAGGCTCCAGGTTCTCAGTTGTCAGCACAGAGCCTAACATAGGGCCTGATGCGGGGCTCAAACTCATGAACCGTGACATCATGACCTGAGCCGAAGTCGGATGCTTAACCGACTGAGCCACCCAGTTGCCCTAAGAGAAATTTAATTTTTAATTGAAATTTAAATAGCCACAGATGACTAATACCTACTATGTGGGAAAGTACAGATCTAGACCCTAGATTTATTTTTTTTAGAAGAGGTCCATTTAAACTTTAAGTAACTAAGATCTTTTCCATGAGTACTGAGAAACTAGGGTCCTCACAGATACCTAGACTAGTCTAAAATGAGATCAATGTGATTCACACAACTGTTAGTTTTCAAGTGTCCAGAACATTAATTGAATTCTTTGCTATTTTCAAACATGTTAAAATCCCTATTGCTACACATGCTAGTGGTAGAAAATAGTATTTAGAGAATGACCTGAATGACCCCTAAAGGGCTTTTTATACGGAAATGTGAGCGAACTGTCATTCCTATTCAAGCTTGCATGCACCTCTCTTGGAAGCAGAAAAAGTTGAAAGGGGTATGGAGTTTTCCTAACAGGAAAGAGACATGAAGGCGAGGCAGAGGTGGTGCAATGTGGCTTAGAGCTGGATGAAGATCTGGATGCTCTGCTTTTTGAGGAAGGTCCTGGAGTGGGAGGAGCCTCTTCTTTTACCTTAGGGGAGAACTATTACCCCATGGCTTTGGACATATCAGAAACCAAAAGCGTGGCTGGAAGAGAAATACCTTGACGGTAGGGGGACGAGACCTTTATTATTTAAGTCATTATTTGAATGGCCACTGGATATCAGACCTCTAGACAGGGAATACAGAGAGCAAAAATAGATGTCACTTCTACCCCTATGGAGCTTGCTGCCTAGTGGCCCAAAGAAACATGATTATGTAATGGCGCAAATAGCTATGATGACAGGTAAGAAATTTACTGGGGCTGTGTCAGTGGCTGACAGGGGAGTTTTGGGGCTGAATTATACACTACGGGTTGTATGCTCCAGAAAGCATCACTTGAGGTTGAAGAGGAAAGAACAGAAGATGATTAACTATTCATTCAATACCTTAAATTTGAGGCACTACATTAGCTACTGGCAGGAGATAAAAATGTGACTAAGATGATTTCTTCCTTTCAGGATTAGAGGTGGGCCTCACTGGAGGGAGTAAGTACATATAAAATAGATGCCAAGGCAGATGCTAGAACACAGTCAACGTCAAAGAGGGTGAAGGACATGGGGTTCAGAAGAGACCAAGATTTGCCTTGTCGAGAGTAGCTTTAGCCTAGACTTGGGATATGAACATGAGGTGGTGGGGCCACTCCATTCAAACTGTGCATGTGGGCTTAGAAAGGGAGTACCAAGGCTGGTATTACTCTATTAAAAGGAGGAGCCCCTTGTCCATGTTACCTGGTTCCATGTAAACCCAATATCGTTGTATAGTCTCATGGTGGTGGAAGGAGGACAGAGGAAGGCAGATGTGAGGAGGTAGCCCCCCAAAGACTGAACTTTAACACTTCTCCAGTCAGGTGGCAAAGCTTAGAACTAATTTAATTTGGTTTAGAGAAAGAATGATTTCTGTTGTATCCTAAAATTCTGGAGTAAAAGTCATACTTGTTGTGGATGATTACCCTCAAGGAACTTACATGAGGGTGAGTGGATAAAAATGTGTTAATATTTGCCACAGTGCAATTTGAGCCATAGGTGAGGCATCTTATAGGGCATTCAGAAGAAAGGTCACTTATAGTTAGAACCAAGAAAGTCAAAGTATGCAGTGATGTTTGTAATACCTCACTGAGCACATAGTGATTTCATAGTGATTTCACTGATAACTCACTGATTTCATAGTGGAGAGGGAAGGGAATTCCAAGGAAAGAGTTAGAACAAAGGCATATGAAACATGGAACATATTCTGGTGGCAGAGATGAACCCAGTACTTCTAGGGCAAACAGAGAGAAAAACCTTGCCTTCCTGGCTCAGGGTCTGGTCATTCCCTAGAGTGACATGTCCCCACTGAGAATTATTATATTTTATTTATATTCCCATAGCTCAGGGATATTTTATCAAACTACACTTCAAACTATAGCTTGTTTTGCAAAAATCAATACAAATATTATTTGAAATATAGTAAAATACTGGATATGCTTTTTATAAACTACAAAGGACCTTTAAGGACCCTCTTTTTAGACTGATTCACTGCTAATCCTCCTCCCCATTTGAAAATCTGTGGACATGAATACAGCTTAATGGTATGTGAAGAAGCCATGGGTGCTAGAACTGGGAGTTTGGTAATAACCAGATGAAGCAGTTTGCTTCCGACTAAGCTGTTAATAGTGAGTAGGCACAGAAGAAATCAATCAGATCAGAGAGCCCTCATTGGAATAAGATGGACTTAATCAAGGAAGGTTTTTTGGGAAAGGTGCTATGAAGAAGGCACTGAATAACACAAAGGTTTGCAGAAGAATAGTAGGGTGGTGGGGGGGGGGATGAACATTCACTTAGTGGTATGTTGCTGAATGAATAAGCAGATAATGAATGAATGGTAGCATGAAATTGTGCAGGTTGAAGTTCACATGAATTGAATAAGTCACCGAGGAACAAGTTCTCAAAAAAATGAGAAAGTGACAAAAATGCAGCACTCATATTTGGAACTCTGTAGGTTCATAGCAGGTAAACAAAAAATGTTCTTATTGCTACCATCACATGAGAAAGAAAAGTTTCCTTGGAGCTAATGGAAATTGAGTACCATCACCAGACTGGTTAACCAGAGTCAGAAAGAGCAGTTATTTGAGTGAGGTGTACCCTGGTAATTTTATCTCAGTTGAAAATAAGAGTTCTTCCTTTTATGTGGAATAACCCCAGAAAATTTCCTGGGCCTTCAGCAGATTAACTCTGAGAAAAATTCAGGCAGAAAATAGAGCCCATGGTCAAGCTGTGGTATCAGCTGTTCTATCCAGGGTATGAAATTGGATTTAATTTAGCAGAAAGCGATTTTTGGGTGAGATGCCTACCTGCTAGGACTGAGTCACTAACCTTGGTGGTCTGGTTGCCCAGTGATGACAGGCTGGATTCCTCCCTGCAAAGGCACCCAGCAGTGGGAGGGAGGAGAGGAGAAGCAAGCTCATTAGTATTTGGAGAGAGGAAAAGGCTATTTTTTCTAAGATGCAGGACCTCCTGCCTGGAAACCTAGCACATAGAGGCCAGCCTGGAGGGGGGCTTTCATCCTGTGAATGCGGTCATGAAACTTTGAAGGTGGCTCTCGCACAAGAATTCCGCTGCCATTTTTGAAAAGGTGACAAAGCAGAGCAATTTTCTAGGTGGTCAGAAATCTGGTCAGCTCCCTTTCCCAGCCAGGTTCTGAATGATTTGAAAACTAAGACAAAGGAGAGGAAGGTCTAAGCCAAATGTCACCTTTATTAGCTGTAAAAAACAGGATGGAGGGTATGGTTTACATTTGTTAGTGCCCCCAGAATTCAGCACACTCATCCTTCCCCCCCCCAAAATTGGTGGCACCTGAAAAGGCAGCCTCCTCCCTCACATGCTGCAGAGACCCTCCCCTAAAGATGTACCAGAAACCACCTGCTCCCCAAGAGCAGCTATTCCTTACAGGGAGAAGGGGGAGCTAAGATAAACACATCCAGTTGTTCTCAAATTTGTAATTCTACCCCTTAATAGGAAAAGAAGCCAGAAATGTAGCAACCAGCAGAGTGGGGAAACAATGCTCCTCCTAGTATCTGACTGGACCAAGTGGTTTTGCTGGTTCATCCAGGAACCTTTTCAGGGCCCAGAGGGTAGCAGCTCCCTCCACAACGCCCCCCACCCCCCACTTCTTGTTGACCCACTGTGGGATTTAACATCAACTGACTTCTCTGGGACTTTATAATGAAGGCAGTTGCAGTTAGGGTTACCCAGAAAAGCTATCCCAAAGTGCTCTTGGAGATTGAATCTCTTCAATTCAGTGACCTGTTCTCAGATCGACTAGATATACTGGGAACTGGCAAGAAACCTGTACTCAGAATTGGCTAGGAAATCAGCAGGGCTCAGGGTGAGAAAAAAAACACAGGTTTAAAAGTTGTAAGAGTTGTAAGACAGCAACAGTAGACCACTGAACCGAGTTCAGGACCCTATCCGTGTGGGGTCTTCTGCCAATGCACAGATCCCATGCCCATGAAGTCAGCCCTCCGTGCTTACAGATGCTATTCATGCTCTCTGGACTATTTCCTCCTTTGCCTGTGCTCCGGCTGGGTCTGGGTCTGGGTCAGTAGGTCTCTCACACATACACACACACCTTAGTATAAATTATTTGTAACATGTGTAAGAGAAATTCTTATCAGAGTGCAGTTTCATCAGTTTCCACAAAACAAACACGTCCATGTAACCAACGTCCAGTTCATTTAACAGAACATTATCGGAATCTCAAAAGCCCCTTCATGTTCTTTCTAACCTTTACCCCATTTTCTTGTTGTGATTGGCTTCTTTCATCCAATTATCTTTATGAGATTTACCTATGTTGTAGTATGGGCTAACTTCACTTGTTTACATTGCTGTATTTTACATCATTTTACTTACGCAAGTTATGTATTCCTTCTACAGTTGATGCACATTTGCATTGTTTCTAGTATTTGGCTATTACAGTTAATGCAGCTGTGAACATTCCAGTGTGTCTCCCCTGGTGCATTTGTGCATTTGCTTTATAGGAATTGCCAGCTCATGGAGCAAGCATATGCTAAACTTTAGTTGTTGTTTTCTCAAAAAGATGGAGGAATTTACTCTCCTACTAGCAGTATATGAGAGTTCCATTTGCATAATCCTCTTGCCAACATTAGTTTTGTCTTCTGTTAAAACTGTTTTTATTTTTTATTTTAGGTATTGTGGTTGGAGGGATGTATAAAAAATGATCAATTTGCCTAATTTCAGAAAGGACTGAAAGATCCTTAGATACATACATAAAAACCACTTCCTATTTCAGCTTCTCTCTGTGCACTGGCTTTACTCTTCTGCACAATTTTTTCCTTCTGCATGGTGGCAAATATAGCCATGGCAAATTCTATTGCTATTAGAAGTTGTAAAAGGAGAGCCCTTTAGACTAGAGGAGTCAAGAACTGGAATTTAAGAAACTTGGAGAAAGTGGGGAGAAGGTAGCCAGGTATTCTCAGGTGGATGAAGGTAGATAGAACAGTCACATCAAAACTGTTCTAGGTGCAGTGGCAGATTCTGCTAGGGAGCAATGGTTGGTATGGCTGAGAGGTAGCAGGGCCAAAGTGTGCAAATGGGGCACTCCCTGGGGCAGAGGAGCTTGGCTGCTACCACTGGTTTACCCATGTCTGGTTTAGGAAAATTAATCCGGCCAAGGTCCATTCAAGGCAAAGAGAAAGGCTGGAGGCTGGTCAGGGCAGGAGAAAGGGATGATGGAGGGCCTGGATCAGTGCTTAGTGTGATATCCGAAGACCAAGAAGAATTACACTTATTTGGAAAGAATTGATGGTCCTTGGCCATCCTCCTGTTCTCATGCCATCATGTGGTGCAACTGGATGCCCGATTGGACTGCTTATAGAGAGGCACTGTGTGGTCTCAGTGGGTCCTTCCCTGGCTGCAGTGGAGAAGAACCAATATCAAGTTATACATACTAGGCACCTCTTGTTAAATTGTTGTCTAATTGCCTAATGAAATAGTGCTGGTGCTCACTGGCCTAAATTTAGAAGAGTGTTACACAATAAAAGTACTTTGGTGTCTTAGTTGATTTCATGACTTCACATAATGGAAAAGTTTAATTTGCTTATTCACTTTTGTAAAGAAATAGAGCTTACTTTGGTAGATTGGAGCCCCAAAACATATTAATATAGTTGTACATTTGTACTTTGTATAGTTCATTTTCTCCTTGATTGTGGTATCTTCCTGCCCTTGTCTGCTTTGAAAAGCTGCACAGTACATTAACTCCTTTCTCATTTTAATACTTGCATATTGTCCTGTTTGTATACGAAGTTGACTTACTCAAGAAAAATGTGTAGTTCCTTTAAATATTAAAAAAAAATTCATTCTTTCCCATTCTCAAATGCCTATTTTAGGAGACAGAAGATATAAACCTAACTCTCTCTTTTGTCACCAGAGGTATGAGAACATGTGTAGAAGCAGCATTCAATGGTTGGTGTGGAAGGGAGGTAGTGGTGAGAGAATGGCTAGGGATCTTCAGTCTTTGCTAGAATGAGTCACTCTGCTCCTTGCCTGAGGCCACATGTTTACTGATGATGTGTGTGGAGGTCTGTGCCTATGGGGTACCTTCAACCCAATCTGTGGTAGGTGAGTGTTTGGGAAAGTAATATACTGAAAGAGGGATCCAACTGGTTGGTGAAGAGGAAGGGCTATACATTTTGAGATTGATGGGTTCATACACATTGTCCCCCACTGGAAATTGTCATAAGCATCAAGACAAAACTACACTCACACAGCCTTGATTTCCAATTGCCTAGTATGAGGGTTAAGTCCACCTGTCCTAATTTCTTCTTAGCTGTATTGTGAACATTGCACATATGTGAAAGGTCTACATAATGTAAAGAATTTCAGTTATTAACCAAATAAAAACAAGTGCATTTCCCCATGAGACTTTTAGACTTGGAGCATTTGACTTTAAAGAAGTAGAAAACAGGAAAAGAGAGTATTTATTACCAGTTCTCATTTAGGCCAAGTTTGCTTATCCTGTTTATCTAAAATAAGAGCCAACAATCTGGAGTGGTTTCAATTGGATCTAAATATTTCTCCACATTTGAATGGGCTCCAAGAGCCTGTTCCAGCACTTGGGCCAAAACATCTGCATGTTCTGGAGGACAGCAAAGTTGTCTGCATGTGCAGGGGCTCTGTTTTGGCTGGAGATAGGCAATGGTGTCATCATTCCCACCATGTGGCCATCCAGCTACCTCCTGCTGCTCTCAGTTGATTGTGGGTGTTGAGCCCTGGAATTAAGTCACTATGGGAAGCAAGTTTCTGCTTTTAGCAACTCAGGCCACTCTGTCTGGACATCTTAACTCTGGGAAAGCTGGACTTTGCTCAGGCACAATTTCTGCTTTGGGAGAAAAGAATTATGATGGCTAATGTTCATTAAGAACTTATGCACTGGGCACTGTTCTAAGCACAGTTCTTATGTTAACTCATTTATTCCTCATAATGTTTGAAGTAGATACTGTTATTGTTCCTGCTTTACAGATAAGGAAAGAGGCGGAAGACACTTAACCCATTAAGTACACTCCACGAGTAAGAAACATCATGGATGATAATCACAAGCTATAACAACTAGGACGATCCAGGCACTGGGCAACCAGAGGCAAGACTGTGACCACTAAGATGAGATGCTACCATACACAGAGCAAGCAAGGCTATGTAGCTACTACTGGATGAACATCACCTTACATGGCAATAAAAAGCCAGGCCATCTGGCTACAGGGTCTACATTCTTACCACTCCTCAGCATTCCATCTTTGTTTTCATAGTGCCTGGCACAGAGTAGATATTCAGCAAACAGTGTGCTAAATTGAAGTGCTCTGTTGTCCAATGGCTTCCCTGTTGGAGAGCCTATATTTTCTGTCTCCTGCTTTTAGCACCTAGGACAAGGCCTTAAGCATGACTGTCCTCTTGTCGAATAACTCAAAAGTAGTTTCCAGTAGTAGTCCAGAAGTCTTAGGTCTCTTCTCTTTGCCTCTCCTTTGAAGACCCAGTCCCATTCAATTCCTTCTAGCTTCTCCAAGCAAACAACCCATCAGGACACATGTCGATACACCCAACAGTTCCTTTGTTCATTCTCAAATTGTTCTATTCTAGGTCATGTAATAACTTTCCAGAAGCCAATGAGAATGTATGGCTCTTAAGAAGTGGCCCTAGTTGCTCTGACCTCAACCGTAGCAATCTCTTACTCAACACATCCCCAAAGGCAAGGGAATTAAAAGCAAAAATGAATTATTGGGACCTTATGAAGATAAAAAGCTTCTGCACAGCAAAGGAAACAACCAACAAAACTAAAAGGCAACCAACGGAATGGGAAAAGATATTCTCAAATGACATATCGGACAAAGGGCTAGTATCCAAAATCTATAAAGAGCTCACCAAACTCCACACCCGAAAAACAAATAACCCAGTGAAGAAATGGGCAGAAAACATGAATAGACACTTCTCTAAAGAAGACATCCGGATGGCCAACAGGCACATGAAAAGATGTTCAGCGTCGCTCCTCATCAGAGAAATACAAATCAAAACCACATTCAGGTATCACCTCACGCCAGTCAGAGTGGCCAAAATGAACAAATCAGGAGACTATAGATGATGAAGAGGATGTGGAGAAACGGGAACCCTCTTGCACTGTTGGTGGGAATGCAAATTGGTGCAGCCGCTCTGGAAAGCAGTGTGGAGGTTCCTCAGAAAATGAAAAATAGACCTACCCTATGACCCAGCAATAGCACTGCTAGGAATTTACCCAAGGGATACAGGAGGGCTGATGCATAGGGGCACTTGTACCCCAATGTTTATAGCAGCACTCTCAACAATAACCAAATTCTGGAAAGAGCCTAAATGTCCATCAACTGATGAATGGATAAAGAAATTGTGGTTTATATACACAATGGAGTACTACAGGGCAATGAGAAAGAACGAAATATGGCCCTTTGTAGCAACGTGGATGGAACTGGAGAGTGTGATGCTAAGTGAAATAAGCCATACAGAGAACGACCGATACCATATGTTTTCACTCTTATGTGGATCCTGAGAAACTTAACAGAAACCCATGGAGGAGGGGAAGGAAAAAAAAAAAAAAGAGGTTAGAGTGGGAGAGAGCCAAAGCATAAGAGACTCTTAAAAACTGAGAACAAATTGAGGGTTGATGGGGGGTGGGAGGGAGAGGAGGATGGGTGATGGGTATTGGGGAGGGCACCTTTTGGGATGAGCACTGGGTGTTGTATGGAAACCATTTTGACAATACATTTCATATATTGAAAAAAAAAAAAAGAAGTGTCCCTAGTTGGTCCTAGAGAAGCAGAGCAGGAGGCATCAGCCCACGGAAGGGTTGAATGAACAACCCTAGGAGGCCTCTGAAGCTCCTGTGTCTTTGGGGAGAGAAAAAAAAATTCTTGGAGTGGATTATCACCACAGAGTAAGAATGGACACAGCGTTTTCCATTTAGCAGGTCTAGGATAGAGCTTGAGAATTTGTATTTCTTGGGGCGCCTGAGTGGCTCAGTCGGTTGAGCGGCGACTTCAGCTCGGGTCATGATCTCGCGGTGAGTTCGAGCCCCGCGTCAGGCTCTGTGCTGACAGCTCAGAGCCTGGAGCCTGTTTCAGATTCTTTGTCTCCCTCTCTCTGACCCTCCCCAATTTATGCTCTGTCTCTCTCAGTCTCAAAAAATAAACGTTAAAAAAAATAAAAAAAAAAAAAAAAAGAGAATTTGTACTTCTAACCAATTTCCAGGTAGTATTTCTGCTGCTCTGGGCACTGCAGCTTCAGACCACTACACTATACCCCTCCCTCTCTAGGGCCAGTCTTCCTCTACTTCAGAGAAAACTCTTATAGATGAATTTCACCTGGGAGTTTGGAAGGACTCCTGGCCCAAGGCCAAGGTTCTAGTTCTTTCTCAGCAGGCTTGGCTGCATCCTCACTCTGGGCACTGGCACTAGGATTAAATGAAGTTTAATCCTAAGCAAAGTCCCGACACTTGGCCTTGCTGGCCTTAAACCAAGGGCTATTCCAAGTGTGGTGTGGTGCTGTGGTAGCCGTGGCTAGCCAGGAGTATGTGTGATCTATGTGTCCCCACTAGGAACCTGTTAACCACCAATTCCACATGTCAGCTATTGTCCCATTGGGATCCTGATTTTGAAGGCATGAAAGAGTGCCTAGTGACAATCTTCTCTCCTATCCCTCCCAAGCCAGGTTTTCCTCTTCAGAACAGCTCTATCTCCTCTTTGAATCTTCTCCATCCTCTCCAGGTAGATTACAGCTTTTGCCTCAGGGATCCCCAAAGATTGTAAGCACATCTTTTACCACATTTGTGGCATTTATTTAAACTGTGAACAACTGGAGGGCATAGCTCTCTGCCTTGTCGATACTCATGAAAGTGCAGGAAAAATGTGGGCACTCTCTAAATGTTTGACAAATGTTTACAAAAGCAACAATTAGGAAAACAATGCAATCCAACAGATATAACAGTCTGGCTTTGGAGTCATCTGACCTGAGTGTAGGTTTTAGCTTTACCACCTGTTAATTGTGTACACTTGTATAGGAATTACTTAACGTAGTTCATTCTCTGTTTCCTAATCTGTAAAATAAGTACAGCCTCTTCCTCATAGGGCTGTTGTGGTAATGAGTAAGACAATACATATAAAGCTTCTATCACCATGCTTGGCACACAGTAGGTGCTCAGGCAATGGTATTTATGAAAGAACCATGTTTTAGACAGTGAGGAGTGGGTGGGAAGAGAATTGGCGCAAGAAAGAGGAGTCCTGGAACTTCTGTCTTTCAGGGTCTTATTCAGTATCATGTTTCAGTCTGAGATATTGAAGTGGGATACAGGAGATTCTCAAGGGTAGATGTGCCATATTTGAGCGACAGAGCCAATGACAGTGGAAAGACTCAAGACAGATTGATCTTCACTTCCATTTCTGTGTTTGGTTTTAGTGGTTTGAATTTGCTGGCCGCCCTCTTTCACAGACACCCTTTCTGTCTGTATTCCTCAGCTGATCTGAATCCTACAAAGGGTATAGGCAATCATAATAAAACCCAAATAGGCCTGTGCAAAGAACTGGGACATCAGGGACCTGTGTTTAATAGGCGTTTGGGAATGACAGTGTTTATTATGTATGCACAGTATGTCAGGGCTATTGAGAAACACTCCTTGTAAATAGAAATACTGTATGATCCAGTAATTCCACTACTGGATATTCACCCCAAAACAATGAAAACACCCGTTTGAAAACCATACGCACCCGTATGTATACTGCCTTGTTTACAACAGCGACATTATAGGAGCAACCTAAATGTCCATCGATAGAATGGGTAACGAAGATGTGGTGTGTGTGTGTGTGTGTGTGTGTGTGTGTGTGTGTGTGTACTGGGATATTACTCAACCGTAGAAAATAAGCAATGATTTCTTGCCATTTGTGACAATATGGATGGACATAGAGGGCATTATACTGAGATGACAAATACCATATGATTTCACATATTATATGTGGAATCTAAAATACAAAATAAACAATAGGAGCACCCAAATACATCAAATAGTTAATAACAAACATAAAGGAACACATAGATAGTAATATAATAATAGTAGGGAATTTTAACACCCCATTTTTATCAATGGGCACATCATCTAAACAGAAAATCAACAAGGAAACAATGGCTTTGAGTGACACACTGGACCAGATGCACTTAAGAGATACACTCAGAACATTCCATCCTAAAACAGGATATACATTCTTTGCAAGTGCAAATGGAACATTCTCCAGAATAGACCACTTATTAGCCCACAAAGCAAACCTGAACAAATTTAAGAACATCAAAATTGTACCATGCATATTTTCTGACCACAATGCTATGAAACAACAAGTCAACTCTAAGAAAAAATCTGGAAAGACCACAAATACATGGAGGTTAAATAATATGCTACTAAACAATGAATGGGTCAACCAAGAAATCAAAAATAAATAAAAAAGTACATGGAAACAAATGAAAATGAAAACCAATGGTCCAAAACGTTTGAGATATAGCAAAAGTGGTTCTAAGAGAGAAGTTTATAGCAATGCAAGCCTACTTCAAGAAGTAACAAAAATCTCAAATGAACAACCTAACTTTTCACCTAAAGGAGCTACAAAAAGAACAAATGAAGTCCAAAACCAGAAGAATGAAGGAAACAGTAAGGATTAGAGCAGAAATAAATGATAAAGTGGGGAAAAAAACACAATAGAACAGATCAGTGAAACAAGGATCTGGGTCTTTGGGGAGGGGAGGGATCAATAAAATTGATAAACCTCTAGCCATACTTATCAAAAAGAAATGGCTCAAATAAATAAGTCACAAATAAGAACAGAAATAACCAATACCAAAGAATTACATCATAAGAGAATACTATGAAAAACTATATTCCAACAACCTGAATAACCTAGAAGAATGGATAAATTCCTAGAAGTATATAAACTACCAAAATTAGATCAGGAGGAAATAGAAAATTTAAACAGACTGATAATCGGCAAATAAATTGAGTCAGTAATCAAAATACTTCCAACAACCAAAAGTCCAGAGCCAGATGGCTTCACAGGCAAACCCTACTGAACTATTTGTATTATTGGGGGGAGGGGAGCGAGGGGGGGAGCGAGGGGGGGAGCGAGGGGGGGAGCGAGGGGGGGAGCGAGGGGGGGAGCGAGGGGGGGAGCGAGGGGGGGAGCGAGGGGGGGGAGCGAGGGGGGGGAGCGAGTCTCAAGCATGTTCCATGTTCAGCGTGGAGCCTGACATGGGGCTGGATTCCATAACTTTGTGATCATGACCTGAGCTGAAATTAAGACTCAGATGCTCCCCCCTTTTTATATCTACTTAAAATTTACAGAAGAGTTGGAACCTATTCTTCTTAAACTATCCCAAAAAATAGAAAAGGAAGGAAAACTTCCAAATTCATTCCATTAGGTTAGCATTACCCTGATACCAAAACCAGAAAAGACACCACTAAAAAAGAGAGCTATAGGCTAATATCCCTAATGAACATAGATGCAAAAACTCTCAATAAAATACTAGGAAACCAAATTCAGCAATACATCAAAAAATATTCACCACGTAGGATTTATTCTTGGGTTGCAAGGGTGGTTCAATATTCATAAATTAATCAATGTGATATATCACATCACTAAGAGAAGGGATAAGAACCATATGATTATTTCGACGGTTGCAAAAAAAAAAAAGCATTTGACAAAGTACAACATCCATTCATGATGAATACCTCAACAAAATAGGTTTAAAGGGAATATACCTTGACATAATAGAGGCTATCTAAAATAAATAAATAAATAAATTCCACCTATGAAAAACCCACAGTTAATATCATCCTTAATGGGGAAAAACTGAGAGCTTTCCCCCTAAAGTCAGGAACAATACCAGGATGTCCGCTTTCACCACTTTTATATGACACAGTACTAGAAGTCCTAGCCACAGCAATCATACAACAAAAAGAAATAAAAGGCATCCAAATCTGTAATGGAGAGGTAAAACTTTCACTATTTGCAGATGACATGGCACTACATATAGAAAACCCTGAAGATTCCACAAAAACTGCTAGAACTGATACACAAATTCAGTGAAGTCAGAGGATACAAAATTAATCTACAGAAATTTCTACACACCAGTAATGCATTTCTATGCACCAAAAATGAAGCAGCAAAAAGAGAAATTAAGGAAACATTTCCATTTACAATTGCACCCAAAACACTACCTAGCAATAAACTAACCAAAGAGATGAAAGGTATGTATTCTGAAAACTATAAAACAATGATGAAAGAATTTCAAGATGACACAATAAAAAGACATTCCATGTTTATGGATCAGAATAAGTACTCTTAAAATGTCTATGCTATCCAAAGCAATCTACACATTTCATGCAATCCCTATCAAAATACCAACAGCATTTTTCGCAAAACAATCCTAAAATTGTATGGAACCACAAAAGACCCTGAATAGTCCAAGCCATCTTGAAAAAGAAAAGCAAAGCCGGAGGCATCGCAGTTTTGAACTTCCAGTTATATTACAAAGCTGTAGTAATCATAACAGTACAGTACTGGCACAAAAATAAACACATAGATTAATGCACCATAATAGGAAACCCAGAAATAAACCCACAATGATATGGTCAATTAATGCTTGACAAAGCAAGAAAGGGTACCCAATGGGAAAAAGACAGCCTCTTCAACAAATGGTGTTGGGAAAACTGGACAACATACAAAAGAATGAAATTGCACCATTTCCTTACACCATATGCAAAAATAAATTCAAAATGGATGAAAGACCTAAACATGAGACCTGAAACCACAAAAATCCTAGAGGAGAACACAGGCAGTAACTTCTTGGACATTGGCTGTAACAACTTCTTTTCAGATAGGTCTCCTGAGGCAAGAGAAAGAAAAGCAAAAATAAACTCTTTGGACTACATCAAAATAAAATGCTTCTGCATAGTGAAAGAAACCATCAGGAAGACTAAACATCAACCTGTGGAATGGGAGAAGGTATTTGTAAATGATATATCCAAGAAAGGGTTAGTATGAAAATATATAAAGAACTTATAGAACTCAACACCCCCAACACAAATGATCCAATTAAAAACCGGGCAGAAGACATGAACAGACATTTCTCCAAAGAAAATATCCAGATAGCCAAAGATGATGTTCAACATCACTTATCATCAGGGAAATGCAAGATATCACTTCACACCTGTCAGAATGGGTAAAATCAACAACACAAGAAATAACAGGTATTGGCATGAATGTGAAAAAAGGGCTACCCTCTTGCACTGTTGGTGGGAATGCAAACTGGTGTAGCCACTCTGGAGAACAGTATGGAGGTTCCTCAAAAAGTTAAAAATAGAGGTACCCTATGATCCAGCATTCATGCTCCTGGGTTTTTATCCAAAGACTGTAAGAACAGTAGTTCAAAGGGATGTATGCATCCCTATGTTTATAGCAGTATTGTTTAAAATAACCAAGATATGGAAGCAGTCCAAGGGTCCATCAACTGATAAATGGATAAAGATGTGGCATATATACACAATGGGATATTATTCAGCCATAAAAAAGAATGAAATCTTGCCATTTGCAATGACATGGATGGAGCCAGAGAGTATAATGTTAAACTAAATAAGTCAAAGACAGATACCATATGTGGAATTTAAGAAACAAAACAAGCAAAGGGGAAAAATAGCAGAGAAACAAAGCAAGAAATAGACTCTTAAGGGGTGCCTGGGTGGCTCAGTTAGTCAAACGTCTGACTTCTGCTCAGGTCATGTTCTTGCAGTCTGTGAGTTTGAGCTCGCATTGGGCTCTGTGCTGACAGCTCAGAGCCTCGAGCCGGCTTCAGATTCTGTGTCTCCCTCTTTCTCTCTCTGCCCCTTCCCCGCTTGCATTCTCTCTCTCTCAAAAAATAAATAAACATTAAAGCAATAAAAAAAAACCAGACTCTTAATTATAGAGAACAATCTGATTGTTACCAGAGGGTAGGTGAGTGGGGAGACAGGTTAAATAAGTGATGGGAATTAAAGAGTGCACTTTTCATGATGAGCATCAGGTAGTGTATTTAACTGTTGAATCACTATATTGTACACCTGAAACTAATATTACACTGTATGCTAACCGGAGTTAAAGTAAAAACTTAAAAAAAAAAAACAAAAAAAAAAAAACAAAACCCAGACTCTTAAATATGGAGAACCGGTGAGGGGGTAGGTGTAATAAAGGGGATTAAGAAGTACAAACTTCTGGTTATAAAGTAAGTCATAAAAATGAAGAGTACAGTATAGGGAGTAAACTCAAGTCAGCAATATTGTAATTACATTGCATTGTAACAGATGGTGGCTACATTTATCCTGGTGAACACCAAGTAATGTATACAATCGTCCAGTATGTTGTGCACCTGAAACTAATGTAACATTGTGTGCTGTACTTCAGTTAAATAACACTCCTTGTTCAATCCTTCTCTAAGCTGTGGTTGGCTTAGATATCAGCAGACCTCCCTTTGGTGCTATGGAAGGATACATGAGATAATGTGTTTGAAATTATAAGTTCCAGTAGTGCTGGATTCACATCTAGCTCTCCTTCTCTTCCACACATAAGGAAGACAGGCCTCCTTGCAACTAGACAGAGCCATGTGCCTAGTTCTGGGCCACCTGCAGGCAGAGGTGGTAGTCATCCCACACACTCCTCTGTCTTTTCCTGGGCATGCGGTCCTGCCCAAGGCTTTGTGTTTTTAGGGACAGAGCTCCAAGATTAAAACCACCCGATTCCGGATTGCAACAGGAGGAAAGCTTCCTTAAAGAAGCAATTGCATCACCCCAAATCCCTTGTTGCATTAAGCCACTGAATTTGGTTTGTTACTCTAAGATAACATAGCTTATGCCAATTCAAAAGGCAATGAGAAAATGCTACACATATTTTCACACTTTTTCCATCACCAATAGTTAATACATGGTATTCCACTCATGTGTTTAGTGGAGTAGCCCAGGCACATTAGTCTCTCATTTTCTTGATAATTTTGTTTTTGGCTGGAAGGCTTCATCCCAACCCTCCCCCTGACCTTGGAGGAATTACATTAGCCCAAACTCTTCAGTTGAGAACTATCCCTATCCTGTTGAAAAATGTTTATACTTTACTAATGGTGAGAAAAGAGTACCAGCTGCTCTGTAAACAGAATAGGATCTCCAGATAGATCATTGGTTGATAAAATCTAGGGAAATACATAAGCCAATAATTAACTACTTTGTCTATTTTTATTATTTCTTGGTTGGTGCTCCCCGCCCCCCAGTAGACGAGGTAGCATAGTATGAATTATCTAGATCATGGAAAGTGAAACTTGTTTCCTGGGGAAAGTTTGACTAGGATGAGCGGTGTGATCGAATGTAATTCCAAGTCCTGGATTACTGTCACACTCCACTGGACACTGTTTCTATCATGTTTTGCAGAAATGGAGCCTTTTGTGCTCAAGGAACACACTTAACTGTGCAGCGTGGCAAGCCCCAATCAAGTCCTGTGCCTCAGTTTCCTCATGGTACAATGGGGCTATCACATCTTTCCCAGGCCTTTGGAAAAGATATGCTTTGTACTCAATAGTTACACTTTATTGTGGGTAAATATAGTTTCCAAAGAACACACACAAAGAATACAAACTTCAAAAGAACCCAGGATCAGCGACAGGCTGTAATAAAGGTTCTGATTGATGAAACACCACATAAAATGCTCAGAGGTTGGCAAACTACCTCCCTGGGACCAGATGTGGCCTCCTGTTTATTTCTGTAAATAAAGTTTCATTAAAACACAGTCAAGCTCATTCATCTTACATAATGTTTATGGCTGTTTTCACAGTACAACAGCGGAGTTGAGTAGCTGTGGCCCACGAAGGCCATGAATCTGTGTTTCTGGCAAGTGCCACCCAGCTGATGCTGATGTTGCTTTCCTGGAGACCACAGCTGAGAACCATAAGACTAGGGATTACAGTTGGCAAGACATGTTGATGAGACAAATTCCAATGGAAATGCTACAGAATGGGCACCAGCTGTGCATGGAGCTGTTCTCCAACTTCCAGAACAGGGCTAGGGGAGATAGGCACTTCAGAGACTTTTCTCTAGGACTCTGCCTCAGTTTAAAAACAAACAGGGACCCCTGGGTGGCTCAGTCGGCTGAGTGTCCAACTTCAGCTCAGGTCATAATATTGAGGTTTGTGAGTTCAGGCCCTGTGTGGGCCTCTGTGCTGACAGCTCAGAGCCTGGAGCCTGCTTCGGATTCTCTGTCTCCCTCTTTCTCTGCCCCTCCCCTACTCATGCTCTGTCTCTCCCTCTCTCTCAAAACTAAACATTAAAAAAAATTTAAAACCAAACAAAAAAAAGTGAGCGGGGAGCCTAGGTGGCTCAGTAGGTTGAGCGCTGGACTATCAATTTTGGCCCAGGTCATGATCTCACAGTTGTGAGATTGAGCCCCATGTTGGGCTCTGTGCTGACAGTGCAGAGCCTTCATGAGATTCTCGCTCTCTCCCCCTCGCTCTCTCAAAATAAATAAACTTAAAAAAAAAAAAAAAGTGGATATCCCAGGGCTACACAGAACCAAGCTACTAATGCTGTAGTCATTAATTCGTGCTGCACACATACTTGGTGAACTCAGTAAATAGTTGGTATAAAAGAACCCCTCCCCTTGTAGGGGTATGGGAATCCTATAAACCTATAGCACCCAAGGCCAAACATTCCTTAAGTACAGTCAGCAGGTACTAACATGCAGCTATATAACTGATAAATTCTAGATGAACATTAATCTGGTATTACTTCTTCTTGATGGCTGCCCACTACTTGAGCTCTGGGAACTGGTCTCTTGGAGATAAAGCCAAGCAGTGATAGGCAGGCTTTTCTGTTTGTTTTGTTTTTACTTACCCACCTGTCCCCCTATATCTGCTGCTTTGGGACATCAGTTAACTTGTGTAGAGATTGTTACAACAGAAGCCACTTGGCATAAAAGGGGAAATATGGTAGGTGGAAGAGTCACACCCAGGTAGGGAATGGAACGGAGATTGCCCACAGGCCTTGTTAAAATATTCTGCTGCAGGGGCTCCTGGGTGGCTCAGTCAGTTGTCTGGATTTCGGCTCAGGTCATGAGCTCACAGTTGTGAGATCGAGACCCGTGTTGGGCTCCATGCTGACAATATCAAGCCTGAGATATTCTCTCTCTCTCTCTCTCTCTCTCTCTCTCTCAATAAAAGCTCAAAAAAATTCGGGGGGGCGGGGCTGGGTGGCTCAGTTGGTTAGCATCTGACTTCAGCTCATGTTATGATCTCTTGGTTCGTAAGTTCAAACCCCATATTGGGCTCTCTGCTGCCAGCACAGAGCCCACTTTGGATCCTCTTTCTCCCTCTCTCTCTCCCTGCCCCTTCTCTGCTCTCTCTCTCAAAAATAAATAAACATTAACAAAATTCTGCAAAGAAGAAAAGCCAGAGTCTTCTTACCTGTGAGGCTTCAGAATAGGAAGATCCTGCTGTTGTTGCTTAGTCTGGAAAATTCTCTTCACACCGGCACACAGCCAGGAGGATTAGGGTGAAAGAGGAGGTTTCTGATCCCACTGTCCTGTATCCATCAGACCTGCTGTTTCAGGCTGGGCTTCGGTTCTTTGGAAGAAAGCTCTTCAGGGACAGCCAAAGAAGGCTAGAATTCACGGAGGGCTCCTCTTCCTCCACCCTCCAGACACTGCTCTACTTTTCACTCCTACAGCGTGGGGCTCTTCAGACTTAGAGCAAACAGCTGTTCTGTAGGCTCTGTGGGGATCACCGATGCAGCACGCCTCTGGTTGAAATTGGCCCAGTCACACTGGTCACATGTGAAACATGATGGCAATCAGGGGGCGGCTGACCAGTTGTCTGAGGACTGACCAATCAGGGAGGAGGTTTTGAAAGTAAAACTCCAGAGCTTTCCTCTTTCAGCCCAGCTGAGAGTACTTCTTGCTTCGGGGTTGTCTCTTTCCTGGGCCTGAGAGGACCTAGAAGGTGGAGATACCAGATAAACTAAGAAGGGAAACTTAGAGGCCTGGATATTAGAGTCTCTGCTTCCTCTTTGTTCTCTCCAGAGGATTTCTGCTTATCCTGCAGAATTCAGGTTAAGACCATCTTCCTCCTCATCTCTGAGGAGTGTTTCCTGACCTTCCCTTCAGGGCTTGTCTTTTCCCTCTTTGGCTTCTAGAACACACCTCGATCACAGCACTTTTCGCATTGCTCAAATTGCTTGGTTACGTGTCTCTTTTTGCCCCTTAACCGTATGTGCTTTTGTTTTACTTATTTAAAAACACTTAATACATTTTAACTCTTGAGTACTTAACAATACTAACTCAGTGAATCTTCATTCCTTGTTATTTCCAGCTTTATTGAAATGTAATCAAGATATAACATTCTGTAAGTTTAAGGTGTACAACATGATTTGATACACATACTTTATAAAACAATTACCACAGTAGGGTTAGTTAACATTTCCTTCACTTCACCTGTGTGTATGTGTGTGTGTGTGTGTTGAGCACATTTGAGATTTACTGTGTTAGCAACTTTCATGTATATAATACAGTATTATTAACTGTAGTCACGTTGGTACACTTTAGATCCCCAGAACTTCATCTTCTAATGGCAAGATTGTACTCTTTGACCAACATTTTCCCATTTCCTTCACCCCTCAGACTCTGTCAACCACCCTTCTGTTTTTCTATGAGTTCAGCTTTTTTTTCTTGATTCCACAGATAAATGAGATCATTCAGTGTTTTTCTCTGACATTTCACTTAGAATTAACACCTTCAGCATCCATCCATGTTGTTGCCAATAGCAGGTTTCCTTCTTTCTAAGGCTGAATAACATTCCTGGTAAATATATACCACATCTTATTTATCCCTTTATTCATTGTCAGACTCTTAGTTTGTCTCCATGACTTAGCTACTGTAAATACTGTGCAATGAACTGGAAATGCAGATGCCTTTTTGAGTTACTGCTTTTTTTCTTCAGTTAAATATCCAGAAGTGGAATTACAGGATCCTATATTAGTACTGTATTTTATTTCATTTCATTTCATTTCATTTCATTTCATTTCATTTCATGTTTTGATTTTTATTTTGTTGTATTTTATTTTTAAGGAACCACCATATTATTTTTCGATAGTGACTGCACCAATTTACATTCCCACCAAGAAGAATTGTGCACAAGAACTCCCTTTGCTCCACATCCTTCTCAGCATTTCTTATCATTTGTCTTTTTGATAGTAGCTATTCTAACAGGTGTGAGATGATACTGTGGTTTTGATGTGTGTTTTCCTGATGATGAGTGATGTTGAGCACTTCTTCATGTACCTCTTGGCCATCCATATTCTTCTTTGGAAAAATGTCTATTTGAGTCCTTTGGTGATTTTTAATCAGATTACAAATATTTTTTGTTATTGGGTTGTATGAGTCCCATATATATTTTGAATATTAATCTCCTATAAGATGTGCGGTGTGCAAATATTTTCTCCTGTTCTAACAGATTGCCTTTCCATTTTGTGGGTTGTTTGTTTTGCTTTGCAGAAGTTTTTTTATTTGATGTAGTCCCATTCATTTATTTTTGCTTTCATTGTGCTTTTGGTGATATATCCAAAGTCGTTGTCAAAACCCATGTGAAGGAACTTTTCCACTATATTTTCTTCTAAGAGTTTTACAGTTTTAAGATTTTACATTCAAGCTTTAATCCATTTCAAGTTAATTTTTGTGAGTGGTGTAACAATGAAGTCCAATTAAATTCTTTTTCATGTGAACATGTTTTCCCAGTACCACTTATTTTTTTTTCATATTTATTTATTTTTGAGAGAGAGAGAGAGAGAGAGCGAGCACGAGGGGGGGAGGGACAGAGAGAGGGAGACACACAATCCGAAGGAGGCCCCAGGCTCTGAGCTGTCAGCAACGAACCCATCACAGGGCTGGAACCCACAAACTGTGAGATCATGACCTGAGCTGAAGTTGGACGCCTAACTGAGCCACCCAGGCGCCCTTTCCCAGTACCACTTATTGAAGATACTATCTTTTCTCCATTGAGTATTTCTGGCTCCTCTGTCAACTATTAGTTGAATGTATGATGGAAGATTTATTTCTGAAATCTTGATTCTGTTCATTAGTCTGTGTGTCTGTTTTTATGCCCGTACCATAAAGTTTTTATTATTAAAGCTTTGTAATATAGTTTGAAATGAGGAACTATTATACTTCAAGCTTTGTTCTTTCTCAAGATTGCTTTGGCTATTTGGAATCTTTTGTGGTTCCATACAAATTTTAGGATTTTTTTTCTATTTCTGTGAAAAATGTCATTGGAATTTTTAAAAGCTGTTATTTATATTCCAGCTAGTCAACATACAGTGTAATATTAGTTTCAAGTGTACAAGGTAGTGATTCAATAGTTCTGTACATCACTCTGTGCTCATCACAAGTGCACTTCTTCATCCCCATCACCTATTTAATCCATCCTCACACCATCCTCCCTTCTGGTAATGTTCTCTATAATTAAGAGTCTGTTTCTTAGTTTTCCTCCCTTTCTCTCTCTTTTTTTCCCCTTTGCTTGTTTGTTTTGTTTCTTAAATTCCACTTATGAATGAAATCATATGGCATTTGTCTTTTTCTGACTGATTTATTTTGCTTAACATGATATTCTCTAGCTCTATCCATGTCCTTGGATATGGAGAAATTTCATTCTTTTCTTATGGCTGAGTAATAGTTCATTATACACACACACACACACACACACACATATATATATATATATATATATATATATATATATATGCCACATCTTCTTTATCCATTCTTCAGTTGACGGATATTTGGACTGTTTCCATAATTTGGCTATTATAGATAATGTTGCTTTAAACATCAGGGTGCATGTATCCCTTTGAATTAGTATTTTTGTATTCTTTGGGCAGATACCTAGTAGTGTGATTATTGGATTATAGGGTAGTTCTATTTTTAAGTTTTTGAAGAAACTCTGTGCTGTTTTCCAGAGTGGCTATACCAGTTTGCATTCCCACCAACAGTGCATGAGTGTTCCTTTTTCTCCATGTCCTTACCAAAACCTGTTATTTCTTGTGTTATTGGTTTTAGCCATTCTGACAAGTATGAGATGATATCTTATTTGTGGTTTTCATTTGCCTGATAATCGATGTCAAACATCTTTTCATGTGTCTGTTGGTCATCTGGATATCTTCTTTGGAAAAACGTCTGTTCATGTCTTCTGCCCATTTTTAAATTGAATTACTCATTGTTTGCATGTTGAGTTTTATAAGTTCTTTATACATTTTGGATACTAGCCCTTTATCAGATATGTCATTTGTAAATATCTTCTCCCATTCCATAGGTTGACTTTTAGTTTTGTTGATTGTTTCCTTCACTGTGCAGAAGGTTTTTATTTTTATGTAGTCCTAAGAGTTTATTTATTATTTTGTTTCCCTTGCCTCAGGAGACATATCTGGAAGGAAGTTACTATGGCTGATGTCAAAGAAGTTACTGCCTCTAAATTCTGCTCTAGGATTTCTATGGCTTCAGTTCTCATGTTCAGGGCTTTCATCCATTTTGAATTTATTTTTGTGTTGGGTGTAAGGAAGTGGTCCAGTTTCATTCTTTTACGTGTTGCTGTCCAGTATCCCAACACCATTTGTTGAAAAGACTGTTTCCCATTGGATAGTCTTTCTTGCTTTGTTGAAGATTAATTGACTGGGGCACCTGGGTGGCTCAGTTAGTTGGGCATCTGACTTTGGCTGAGGTCATGATCTCATGGTTTGCGGGTTCAAGCCCCATGTCGGGCTCTGTGTTGACAGCTCAGAGCCTGGAGCCTGCTTCGGATTCTGTGTCTCCCTCTCTCTGCCCCTCCCCCGTTCATGCTCTGTGTCTCTCTGTCTCAAAAAAAAAAATTAGTTGACCATATCATTATGGGTTTATTTCTGGATTTCCTATTATGTTCCTTTGATCAATGTGTTTATTTTTGTGCCATTACCATATTTTTTGATTCTTATAGCTTTGTAATATAACTTGAAGTTCAGAACTGTGATGCCTCCAGCTTTGCTTTTCTTTTTCAAGATGGTTTTGGCTATTCAGGGTCTTTTGCAGTTCCATGAAAATTTTAGGATTGCTTGTTCTAGTTCGGTGAAAAATGCTAGTGGTATTTTGATAGGGAGTGCATGAAATGTGTAGATCACTTTGTGTAGCATAGACATTTTGACAATATTTGTTCTTCCAATCCATGAACATGGAATGTCTTTTTATTTCCTTGTGTCATGTTGAAATTTATCAGTGTTTTACAGTTTTCAGAACACAGGTCTTTCATCTCTGATTAGGTTTATTCCTAGGTATCTTATTGTTTTTGTTGTAATTGTAAATGGGATTGATTCCTTAATTTCTCTTTATGCTGCTTCATTACTGGTGTATAGAAATGCAACAGATTTCTGTATGTTGATTTTATATCTTGCGA
This sequence comes from Prionailurus viverrinus, assembly GCF_022837055.1. NCBI lineage: Eukaryota > Metazoa > Chordata > Mammalia > Carnivora > Felidae > Prionailurus > Prionailurus viverrinus. The sequence continues at coordinate 91,719,124 of NC_062568.1, forward strand.
CTTTACTTAGTTCATGTTTCAGTTCTGTAATCTTTTTTGTGGAGTCTTTGTGTTTTTCTATATATAGTGTCATATCATCTGTAAATAGTGAGAGTTTTACTTTTTCCTTACTGATTTGAATGTCTTCTATTTCTTTTTATTGTGTGATTATTGTGGCTAGGATTTCCAGTACTATGTTGAATAAAAGTGGTGAGAGTGGATATCCTTGTCTTGTTCCTGATGTTAGTTAGGGTAAAAGTCTCAGTTTTTCTCCACTCAAAATGATATTAGCTGTGAGTGCCATTGTAATTTTGATAGAGAGTGCATTAAATCTGTAGAAGACTTTGGGTAGACTTTGAGTGTGGACATTCTGCTAACTTTGGCCTTAGCTTGTTCTTCTTTTAATACTTTTTGAGGTGTAAAATTTGGTTGTTTATTTGAGCTCTTTTTTTTTTCTTAATGTAGGCATTTATCACTATAAACTTTGCTCTTAGAAATGCTTTCGCTGTATCTCATAGATTTTGGTATATTGTATTTTCATTTTCATGTGTTTCAAGATATTTTTTTAATTTCTCTTTGATTTCTTCTTTGACTCATTGGTTGTTTCAGAGTGTATTGTTTAATTTCCACATATTTGTGAATTTTTCAACGTTCCTCTTGTTATTGATTTCTAGTTTCATACCATTGTGGTCAGAAAAGATGCTAAGACTTAAGTCTTCTTAAATTTGCTGTGATTTGTTTTATGACCTAACATAGGATTTAGTCTGGAAATGTTCTGGGCACACTTGAGAAGACTGTGTTCTGCTGCTGTTATATGGAATGTTCTGTGTATATCTATTACGTTCATTCAGTTAAAGTCTAAAGTATATTTCAAATCCAATGTTTCCTTTGTTGATTTTCTGTCTGGTGATCTATCCATTATTTAACTTGGGGTACTGATACCTCTTACTATTATTGGACTATTGTCTTTTTCTCCCTTTAGATCTCTTAGTATTTGTTTAATATGATATTGGGTGCATGTATACTTACAATTATTGTATCTGCTTGATGAATTGATTCCTTTATCATTATATAATCATCATCTTTGTGTTTTTTTAATGACTTTTGATTTAAAGGCTATTTTGTCTAGTATAAGTGTAGCTCCCCCTACTTTGTTTTGGTTTCCATTTTTATGGAATATCTTTTTCCCATCCCTTCATTTTGAGCCTATGTGTCTCTTCAAAGCTGAAATGAATCTCTTGCAGGCATTATATAGTCGGGTCCTATTTTTTCTTCCCCATTCAGCCTACTCTCTGCCTTTTGATTGGAGAGTTTAATCCATTTAAATTTGAAGTAATTATTGATAAGTAAGAACATACTAATGCCATTTTATTCATTGTTTTCTGGCTGTTCTGTAGTTCCTTTGTGAACTTTTGTGAATCAGTGGTTTTCCATAGTGGTGTTCTTTGATTTCCCTCTCTCTGTCTTTTGTGTATCAATAGATTTTTGCTTTGTGATTCCAATGAGAATTACATAAATAATCTCATAAATAGAAGAGTCTATTTTAAGGGGTGCCTGGGTGGTTCATTTGGTTAAGTGTCTAACTCAGGTCATGATCTCACAGTTCATGGATTTGAGCCCCACATCGGACTCTGTGCTGACAGCTCAGAGCCTGGAGCCTGCTTCAGATTCTGTATCTCCCCCTCTCTGCCTCTGCCTCTGCTTGTGCTCTGTATATATCTCTCAACAATAAATAAATATTTAAAAAAATTTAAGTCTATTTTAAGCTGACAATTACATACAAAAACTCTACCTTTTTACTCCTTACATTTTGTTTTTTAATGTCATATTTTTCCTCTTTTAAAATTATGTATCCAGTAACAAATTATTAGTAGCTTTAGTTGTTTTTAATACCTTTGTCCTTTAACCTTTACATGATAGTTAAGTGATTAATGCTCCAGCATATTACAGTTTAGAGTATTCTGAGTTGATTATATTGTTTTATATTGTCATATGTTTACATTTACATTTACTATTTAGTGTCCTTTCATTTTAGCTGGGAAATGAAACACTTCCAGCATTTCTCATGAGGCAGGTCTAGTGGAGGTAAACTCCTCCAGCTTTTTGTTGTTTGAATAGTCTTTTTGTCTCCATTTCTGAAGGACAGGCTTCCTGGTTAAAATATTCTCGTTTGGTACTTTTTTGTTTTAGCACTTTAACTATATCATTTTATTTCCTCCTGGACTGTAAGATTTCTGCTGAGAAATCTGTTAATAACTTTATGTAGTTTCCTTTGTCTGTGAGAAGTTCTTTTTTCTCTCACTGCTTTCAAAACTCTTTGTCTTTGATTTTAGACAGTTTATTATAATGTGTCTTGGAGAAGATTGTTTTGAGTTAAAATTATGGCGGTATATATAAGTTATCTGGATGAATTTCGATGTCCAAATCTCTCTTCAGAGTTCGGAAATTCTAAGTTATTTATTATGTCTTTAAATATTCTTTGTTCCCCTTTCTACCTCACTTTTCCTGAGACTCTACTAATGGGTAGATTGTTTCTCTCCATAGTAATCCACAGGTCACATAGGCTTTCTTTATTCTTTTTCATTTAGTGTTTCTTCTGACTTCATAATTTCGAATGACCTGTCTTCTATTCCACAGAGTCTTTCTTCCATATCAGTCTGCTGTCAATACGTTCTGTTGCATTTTTCACTCCATTCATTGTATCTTCAGCTGCAGAATTTGTGTTTCGTTCTTTTTAAAAATGATTTCTACATTTCTGTAAATTTATCATTTTGTCCTTGTTTTGTCTTCCTGACTTCACTAAATTTTCTTTTTGGGTTTGCTTGTGGCTCATTGATCTTCCTTAAAATAGGTATTTTGAATTCCTCATCAGGCCAGTCATAGATCTACATTTCTTTAGGGACAGTACTAGAGAATTATTGTGTTCCTATGGTGGTGCCTTTTGTTTCCTTGATTTTTTAGTTTCCTTGCAGTTTTACATTGCTATCTTTGCATTTGAAGAAGCAGTTACCTCCTCCAGTCTTTACTGACTGGCGTTGGAAGAGAAATACCTTCTTTCAGTTCTATTAGGAATTCTGAGGCTTTTTCAGATCTTTTCTGTGGATACACCTACTCCACATTTCTTGTTCCCTTTGAAGGGCAATTCTTTTTCTTTTTTAATTTAAAAATTTTTTTTTTTTTTTTTTTTGAGAAAGAGAAAGAGACACAGAGTGTGGAGTACAAGCAGAGGAGGGGCAGAGAGAGATGGGGACAAAGAATCCAAAGCAGGCTCCAGGCTCTGAGCTGTCAACACAGAGCCCAACACAGGGCTCAAACTTATGAGCTGTGAGATCATGACCTCAGTCGAAGTTAGACGCTTAACTGCTTAACTGACTGAGCCACCCAGGTGCCCTGAGGGGCAATTCTTACCAATTACTTTAAATTTTTTAAAATGTCTTTATTTATTTTTGAGACAGAGAGAGACAGAGCATGAGCAGGGGAGGGGCAGAGAGAGAGGTAGACACAGAATCCAAAGCAGGCTCCAGGCTCTGGGCTGTCAGCACAGAGCCCGACACAGGGCTCGAACTCACTAACTGTGAGATCATGACCTGGGCTGAAGTCGGATGCTTAAACAACTGAACCACCCAGGTGCCCCATCTTACCAATTACTTTAAATTTAAGATTGTATGCCTGCAAGGGAAGGCTGATTGTTGACAGCCTCCCTTTGCTTGCTTTCCTTAGGGGGATGCTATATTCTCAGGTCTGTGTGATTTTTCTCAGTCCTGTAGAGTCAGGCTGGCTTTTTGCACATGCTCACTAGCCACCTGCAAAGGGTCCCTCTTACCACCATTGGTAAGGCAGGACACACTGAAATAGGGTGGGGGGTTGTGGGTGAGGTGTTCAAAATGTTGGGGATGACTGTGGGCCAGCTGGAGGGATCCACAGGTGAAGCTTCCCAAGGAGTCACTGATGGTTCGTGGGATCTGCATCCACTTGATATGTTTCATTCTGAGTCCTGGCTGCTGTCCTCTCAGCCACTCATTGTCCCCCAGTTATGCAGCTCACAACTCAGTGTTCTGATAGGGGTGAGAGACAAAGGGACCTCTTTAGCAATGTCTCACAGAGCGAGGGAAGCTGGGCACTTATTTATGATGTATATGCTCTTGCTTTTTCCTGTGGGAGGTATCACAGGCCAAGAAGTTCTCTCTTAGCACTGTGCTGTGCTATCTGGTGGCAGGGGAAACACGGAGAAAATGAAACCGTACCTCTTATCCTCATCAGTGTATCCAATCTTGGGTTGTTTTTTGTTCTAACAGTGTGCTGGAACTTCTCAGATGAACTCCCAAACATCCACAAAGGCCATTTTGTCCGTGAGTGATGGGTGAAGTCAGTGTTCTTTGTGGGGAAGATTGTAGGACACTTTATTTTGCCATGTTGACGATGTCACTTTCCTCATCTACTCTTCATAACGATACTATGAGGTAGGTATTTTTGTTATGCCCATTTTTTGGAGGAGAAACCTGAATCACAAAGAGGTTGTATAATTGCCCATACTACACTTCTCATAAATAGTGGAGCTGGTATTCACAATTAGGCAGTTTGGCTCCAAGGTCTTAACCACTGTACTATGTCACTTCCCCTTAAGGGCAGCTTTTATGTTTATCCTTCTTTTATTTCTAATTTCTAACACTGGGCCTGACACAAGGCAAAACATTAACACCAGTTTTTGAAAGGAAGGGTATAGGGTTTATCTGTTAGGAAGGGAGAGGAATGAATAACTTTTTTCAGAGCCAATACATATATATTCCATTTAATTGATCTATGTTGTACTAATTTATTACATTATTTCTCTTTGAACTTATTTCTCTAGTGAAAAGATGTATGTGTATGTGTGTGTATATAAAAGGTTCTTTGTAGTTTACCATTAAAAAGTTCCATTATTGTTCTGAGTACTCTTGTATACTTCCATTCAAAAGGTGTGAGGGCAGAAACTGTCCTGCACACTCTTCAGGAATGAGGGTTGGTGTCCTTTAATGCAAACCCTCCATGCTAAGGAGCCTCTACTCTCACTCTCTTGAATTAAGTATGTTTCACAATGAGGATAATTAATTCTTCTGTAACCTCTCTGCCAATTATTTTGTGTTTCAGCAAATAATTTCTATCCACAATTACTGACCAAAGAAATGTGTAACTTAAGGGCCTGAGCCTATCTTAAAGAAACATAGGCAGACGATCCAGCTGGATCTTAAAAGGCTGGCAATGTCATTCTCCACATCTAGCAATGCCAACCACCAGCCCACCTCTGAAGCGTCTTATATATTTTTTAATGTATTTATTTATTTTGAGAGAGAGAGAGAGAGCAGGAAAGGATCATAGAGAGATGAAGAGAGAGAGACCGAGAGAGAGAGAGAGAGAGAGAGAGAGAGAATCCCAAGCAGGGTCTGTGCTAGCAGCACAGAACCTGATGTGGGGCTTGAACTCACGAACAGTGAGATCATGACCTGAGCTGAAATCCAGTCAGATATTTAGCTGACTGAGTCATTTAGGTGCCCCTGAAATGTTATATTTCATAAGCAGCTCTTCACCCAGAAGATATCAGAGGGCTTCTTCATCCCTCTGAACAAAGAAAAGAACCATGAGCAAAAATATCTGAGGCCAGACCTGGTTGGTTTGACAGATTCAAACACTGCACAGAGTAGAAGAGGCAGGGAGGGAGACTGTACTGACCACCTAGCTGTGTGTGGATTCCCTAGTGCTCCCAGGACTCCACAAGCCTGCTGTCCACCTCCGTGGCTTGTCTGCATTGTAGATAAATGTGGCCTTCATTGGGAGGATGTGCCACTTGAACTCTTGAGAAAAGAACTATGCATTAGGGTGTATCGTCCCCAGGGACAGCTTCACACTCTTGCTGAGGACCATGCTTTGGCAGAGTCTAACCTGAGCCGCATGATTACCTCCTCCTGAATGACTCTTAAACTTTCTCCCCATGTGGCTTTTCTTGCCATTGTGGCACTGTGCAGTCCCCCTTAGAAGTACACAACTCTGAATTTCATTTTCTTTCACTCGTATGTAAAATGAGTGAATTATTTTAATTAATCTGCTTATTATTTGTACCGTAGTTTATACAATTAGATAAACCCATCATTCTTTGTAATATATGATAAATTAGTATTTCAGGAACACATCTCCATTGGGATTATCATATAATATCCCTTTACTGTACAGATTTAGTTAACTCTCTAGTTTTCTGAATGCATTCACAGCATTAAATGCTATGTGCTATGCATTGTGCTAAGCTTTTTACATATTTTATCTCACTCCATTGTTGAGATTCAAACTTAGGGAGGGGGTGCCTAGCTTGCTCAGATGGAGCCACATTGAGTGTAGGGATTACTTAAAAATAAAATTTAAAAAAATGATTCAAATTTAGAAATTTCAAGGTTGAAATGGCAACTGGAAGTAAAATTTAGGTGTTAGGTAAATAAGGCATGAACTCCTCTGTGTGGATTTGGAATTGGTAGGCAAATAACAAGTGCCTATTTAGTGCCAGACTTACTGTGTACCTGTAATAATATTGATTATGAAAAGGCAAAAAACTTTCCATTTTTCCATGACTGACTAGGCAGTTGTTTAATAATGTTTATTTAAGCATCAAATATCAGATATTCAAAATATAATGATTTATTCCAATAAAGGGCTTTATTTTTCTCACATAGTGTGAAGTCTGGACATAGTCAGTCCAGGATTAGAAGGGCAGCTCTATGCTGTCATCAGAGACCCAGGCTTCTATAATCTTTCTGCTCCATCATCCTTTGTACATGCTTGTCTCATGGCCACAAGATAGCTGCCATTCTCCAGCCATGTCATTCACATTTGTGGCAGGAAGAAGAGAATGGGTAAGAGGTGAAAGGAACATGCCAGCGGAGTCACCTCCCTTTTAATGGATCTTCTCATCTATTAACATCCTCTAGCTTTCCATTGGCCAGATCTGTGTCACATATTCACCTACAAATACAAAGGCAGCTGAGAAAATTAGTTATGCTTTTCAAGGAACATGTGAGCCTGCCATGCATTTTTGAGTTTTGGTTTACTGTTTCCAGCATATGTAGTCACTCCAGTAACTCTTAGAGAGGAGTCAGGGCTGGTATGGGCATAGACAGACTCATCACTGCCTACGTGGTATGGATTTAGGAACAATTGGAGGACACAGAGGCCAGGTCATACAGCCAGGTAGTTGTAGAGCTAGAAATAGCATCTTTGTGCCTCTCGTGACCTTTCATACTTCATCTGAGAGCTCAAGTCCTATAAACTGACAGCTCACTGAGCATCTGAGGGGGTGGTTCCACTAAAGGACCACTGTTCTTTCTAGAACCCTAAGACCTCCAAGTGGCAAGTAGGACATTTATATCCATGGGGTGCTGGGTAAGAATAGACAAATGGAAAATGTTCAGAGAGTGTTTTTTACTTCCCACCCTCTGGACAAATGCAAAACAAGATCGATCATTCTAGAGACCATGGAGTCATTATCTACCCATATGACAATCATAGATTGGGGTTAGAATATGGGTTAAGAGAAAGTCCTTTTTACTGTAAAGAGATCATTTTAGGACCAAATTTTAGGAATTTTAGGACATTTGACCCAAGTAACAGCCCTTCAAGTCAGCTGGTACAGCTGAGAATGGTAAAGTTGAACAGGTGGGCAAACTGCCCAGGGACACGCAGCGTGGCTGGCCAGAGTCAGAGACAGCTCCTGATGCTGTGTTCTTCCCACTTTACTATGCAAACCTGATAACTGGTACTGGTAACCTTTTTAGTGCAAATAGGAATGGGTCTCTTTTTTTCAAGTATTACAATGTTTATTGATAGATAAAAGTATATAAAATCAGAGCATTAATGCACATGACTTGATAAATTAAGTAGAATTAATTCCAATACTATAATGGAGGACCAATTAAATTTCCCACCATTTGTTTTGTATCCACAAAGACTGCTTCAAGGGCATTAATGATCTCTCGAAACTAATCCTTTTTGTGCCAGTAAACCACGCTTCTTTTGAAAAGTCTTGTGCACTTGCTCAGGCTCAAGTACATTAAAATCTAGCACATAAAGCCCAATACTAGAGGTAGAAATACAGGCAATATACTATTATGGCAACAACCATAAAATGAGCTGAAGTATTCTCTCTTCCTTTACTGGGACTCATGTGGGAAATCTGCCCTTTTGCCATGTTTGCAATTTTCCAGGAGGTGGCGCCAGATAGCTTAGAATCTGTTTCAGAGAGCATTAATCTGCATTCAAAAGGAGGGAGGGGAACAAAACAAGAGACTCTTAAATATAGGGAACAAACTGAGGGTTACTGGAGGGGTTGTGGGAGGGGGGATGGGCTAAATGGGTAAGGGCCTTAAGGAATCTACTCCTGAAATCATTGTTGCACCATGTGCTAACTAACCTGGATGTAAATTATACAAAATAAATAAATTATAGAAAAGAAGAAGAAGAAGAAAAAAAAAGAACAGCTCAGGTGCCCTCAGCAGGGACGAATCTCAGCACAGACCTCCTACCACCAGCACCTAAGCTTTGTCCATTCATTAAGGGCCCGTTGTGAGGTTCTGAGACACAGCTCTGTGAGAATCAAGTTGAGTGTGATGGGAGAGGTATTTGGGAAGGGGGCAGACCATTTAAAGGCAAGACTTCCTTCTGAAAATGGAGAGGTTGGGGGCTGAACAGTTGGAAAAAAACAAACAAAAAAAACAACAAAGAGCTTCATTTTGTTAGGATATGGACCCCACTGTGACATCTCCCCAGTGATCTCATCCTGTATTATCTAAATATTTAGTCTGTACAAAGGGAGTAGGATGTCTACGGCACAGCTTATGAAAGCCACAGGACAGTGAACAAATATCACCTCCAAGTGAGGCAAAAGTAGAAAAAAAAAAGAAGTAAAATAAAAAAGCATCCAACTCCAAAACATTTTGGGTTTTTTTTTGTCAAATTACCCTAAGATTTGTCCTCTAAAATGGCTATGAACCAAAATGCAGGTGGGCACATCAGCGTTATCTCCCCTTGCCGCAGCACAAGGCAGGACTGGTGTCAGCCTGACCTGGGCCCTCCCCTGAGCCACCAGGTGATGTCAGCTACCAGCTGTTATTTCTGGAGTCCTTTCCAGTTCAATTTCCACATCCACAAATCAGTGATTTCACCTGGGGCACTGAGTCACTGGGGATTTACCCAGCATCCAAAGGTGTGTTCCTTTCTCAGCTGTTTCTATTTCTCCCTGTCAAATTTTGAAACTGGGTTGGGTGCAAGAAGTTTTTTAGAAGATGTGGTTATAAATGTTATCAAAATGATAGCACCTTGAAGCCATAAGGAGAATTTAGAGATCTTTAAAGCAGTCCATTTCAGAAAGAGGCAAACAGATCATTGTTGCAGTGTCCCCTTTTAAGTTGCAGATATTTGCCTTAGTAAGCACACGTTTATATACATGCATTGATGCTCAGAGCTGTGTTTCCTATGCCCTTGCCACTCAAAGTGTGGTTCATAGACCAGCAGTATCAGTATCACCAGGGAGCTTGTGAAACAAAATACCATGTTAGGTCCACCCCAGGCCTAAGGCATCAAATCTTCATTTTAATAAGATTCCCATAGGATTTGTAGGTTCTTCAGAGTCTGAGAAATGCAGACTTATGAGACCTTTTTAAAAGTTAACTCCAATAGCTAATAGTCCGACAGGGTGGGGACCATCACAGAGCTGGGCCCTGCCTCCCAGGGTGGGTGTATCATTATTAATCATCAGGAACTGTGTTTTCTGTTCCATTGTTCCATTGGAGGGGAGAAAAGGGCTAGTTGGTGGGTGTTGGCATGTTTCATTAGACAATCACAAACTGGGACTACATATCTGTGCCATTTTAGGGCTCAGGATATAGATTAGTGACTTGCTTATCTTTTGATAAGCAAGTAGTAAGAGCAGAGTGTCCTGGAGGGAGAGGGGGCAGGAAAGGGCAAGAAAACAGTGAGGGCTCATCATGGATAAGTTAATTCAGGCAGCCAAAGACCACCTGGGATCATAAGGCATCTCCTTAAATGAAAGTAGGGTGGGCAGTTCAAGCTGGGACCTTTTCAGGAAAAATCCAGGGATATCAAGGAATTTCTCATAGCCAAGGGGCTTCCAAAGTTGCCTCAGACTGTGCTATGGGGACTCGAGGTACTAAGTGAGACAATATGGCTGGCCGGGTTCCATGGCAGATGGAGACAGCATACAAGTAAGTACGCAGCTCTCACAGTTAAGAGAATTTCCATTAGTTATAGATGTGGCCCAGAGGGGCCATTCCCATTCTTTTCCTGACCATCTCATATGCCAGTCATGTAGGAGAGGCAGATATCTGCTTCTCTGCAAGTACTATAAGCACTTTGAAACGAGATCCAGCTTTTGGTTGAAATGAAGACAAAACTTCTCTCTACTAAATTTTCAGACGAATCCAATATTAACTGTCACTGTTTTTTTTAATTTTTTTTTAATGTTTATTTATTTTTGAGAGAGACAGAGACAGAATGCGAGTGGGTTAGGGGCAGAGAGAGAGGGAGACACAGAATCCGAAGCAGGCTCCAGGCTCTGAGCTGTCAGCACAGAGCCTGATGCAGGGCTCGAACTCACCAGCCGTGAGATCATGACCTGAGCCGAAGTCAGACGCTCAACTGACTGAGCCACCCAGGCACCCCATTAACTGTCATTGTTAAGTAAGTAACTGGAGTGAGTGAGGCGGTACTACCCACCGGAAGGCACGGTCCACCTAGGTTGGGCAGGGAGGGAGTGCAGGTGAGCGGGTTTGGGTGGAAACGCTAACTCATTCCTTTCTCGGATGCACACGCATCATTAGAAGGCAGACGTCCTATTCAGAGCATGCTTCATTTCCTGACCTACCCTAGAGTCTCCAAGACCACTCAAGTCCTTGTAATTTAGGCTTGGGGCAAAGAGAGGAAAGAATATCTCTCTCCACTAGTGCCTCCTTTATTCCCCTGGGGGCTTCAGGCTCCAGTTTCTCTCTGCAGGTTATTGCCCCCAGAGAAATGTAACCCTGAGAGAAAATAGCAGCAGTCACACTGGGCCTTTGCCTGGCATGTTGGGTCTTGAAATTAGGTCATAATCCCAAATTTAGACATCAAGGTTCTCTCCCCTTGCATACTGGTCCCTATAGGATGGGGACTTTTCTATGATTCTGTCTCTGCAGCTTGATTAGTTGGCTCACCTAGCTTTCTGGACTCTAGTGGAGGATTTGAACCAGTGGATGGTGGAAGCTGTCCGGCCGAATTAAGCATGTCTTTTTTATTCTGATGTTTTGATATCTGGGACCTTACTAACCCTCCCAGGGTTAGCCAATTCCTAGAGGCAGTAAGGGACCTACCTGGGAGTGCACCTGTCATATGCAAACCAAGCAATCCAAAGCCCATACCCCACCACCTCCTCTGTCAGACTTTTATCTTTTAAAAAATTTTTTTAATGTTTATTTATTTTTTGATATGTATAGAGAGACAGAGTGCAAACGAAGGAGGAGCAGAGAGAGAGAGACGCAGAATCTGAAGCAGGCTCCAGGCTCCCAGCTGTCAGCACAGAGCCCGACGTGGGGCTCGAACTCACAAACCGTGAGATCATGACCTGAGCCAAAGTCAGATGCTCAACTGACTGAGCCACCCAGGTGCCCTGGAAAAGCTCTTTTAAGTCACAAATATTAATTATAGTGGTGATGAAGAATTATTGTTTTTTGTAAACATTGATGATCGTGACCTGAGCCAAAGTTGGATGCTTCACCGACTGAGCCATCCAGGCGACACTCCTCTGTCAGACTTTTTTTTTTTTATTTTTCCTTAATGTTTATTTATTTTGAGAGACAGAGCATGAGTGGGGGAGGGGCAGAGAGAGAGGGAGACACAGAATCCAAAGCAGGCTCCAGGCTCTGAGCTGTCAGCACAGAGCCCGACGCGGGGCTCGAACTCACGAGCCATGAGATCATGACCTGAGCCAAAGTCGGACGCTCAACCAACTGAGCCACCCAGGCGCCCCATTCTTTCTCAGACTTTTATACTCCGGGAACACTACACTCTGGCCCTAATCACACCAGAGCCAGGTTCTAGACACCTAGGGACGACAGCCTCTACACCCCAGAGCCTGCTGAAAGTACTCAGACTGGCCAATCCTAGGCCGTTCGCTTTGCCTCACTGGTTACGCCCCGTGAAAACCACAGGGAAGGCTCATGCCCATATTTTCTCCTCCCTCCCTCTGCCTCCTGACTGACTTTGCTGCTACCCTGTGACACCCCGTGTGGCATGCTGTGCCTTCTGTTTCTAGAGAACTATGAGTATAAAGATGTTTTCCTTCATGACAGACATTCCCTGTCTGTGTGTCTTACAATGCCTAACTGAAATACATCTGAGATACATTTAAAACACCAGCCCTCCTACCCCTGGAGTGACATTGGATCATGCTCCTGGCCTCCACAGTTCATGGTGCTTCCTGTCCTGTGTGGGGATGCCTCCTGCCTCCCTGACTTTCAACTTGGAATTTCCTTCCCCCCGTCTCTCACTTTGGAATCTTTTCTTGTCACCTGATTAGATATCCCCATACCAGCAACATCTGGAAATTAGGAATGTCACTGTAGAACATACTTTAAACACTGTACCTGACCTATGGAGATGCGTTTTCCTGAACTGGTGCTGTTATTTCTATGGGATGGATTCCAGGAGTAAAACTACTGGGTATGTATGCAGCTAATTTCGATGGGTGTTTCCAGGCAGTTTTACAAAAAGGCTGTCACAATTCCCATGTCTACAAGGAAGGTATGAAACGACCCCATTCCCTGCAAGCCTCTGGGGATCTTGGCATTCTTGGAGTTGAATCCCCCAGCATCGCAGGAAGTGATCTCTTTCTGCTGCAAAAGCATGGGGCTCCCAAAGAGATGGGGTGGGGCTGTTGGCAGTTAATGGGGATCAAGGTCACCCCAGAACCTGGGCTGCTTCCTAGTGGTCTGCCCATGCTGGGTGCTGGTTCTCTGACCTGAGCTCATGAAATTGTTCATGATTCCCTCCCCTGTCAGCTGGGCCTCCCAGGTTCAGGTCTGTCTGCTGGAGGGGCAATTACTGCATTAGAATCAATTTACAGGGGAAAGAAAAAAAGCTCCCCCTCAAGTAATTTCTGCTACATCTGCTTTCATGATTGGCTAATACCTAGAATTTTTTGGTTCTTGGTTGATATGTTCTTTTATTTCTTTCTCACCCATTTTGACCTCCATGCCAGGGTGACTCTTGGTTCATTGCTGTTCAGTATGGGATTTTTTATGGGACTCAGGACACAAGGCTTGCTGTGTACTCCTCAGGACCATTCCTGTGACTTCCTTTTTCTATGCTCTATGGCTCCCTTTTTTGTTGTTGTTGTTGTTGTTTGTTTGTTTTAAGTTTATTTATTTATTTTGAGAGAGAGAGAGAAAGAGAGAGAGAGCATGAGCAGGGGAGGGGCAGAGAGAGAGAGGGAGACAGAGAATCCCAAGCAGTCTCCCCACTGTCAGCACAGAGCCCAGTTCAGGGCTCGAACTCACGAACCGTGAGATCATGACCCGAGCTGAGGTCAAGAGTTGGACACTTAACTGACTGAACCACTCGGGCACCTCTCTAGGGCTCCCTTTTAAAAATATTTTTTAGGGGCGCCTGGGTGGTGCAGTCGGTTAAGCGTCTGACTTCAGCCAGATCACGATCCCGCGGTCCGTGAGTTCGAGCCCCGCGCCAGGCTCTGGGCTGATGGCTTGGAGCCTGGAGCCTGTTTCCGATTCTGTGTCTCCCTCTCTCTCTCTGCACCTCCCCCGTTCATGCTCTGTCTCTCTCTGTCCCAAAAATAAATAAAAAACGTTGAAAAAAAATTAAAAAAAAAAATAAAAATATTTTTTATTTTTGGGAAAATTGCATGATTATTATAGGGGAAAATACAGCTAATCAAGAGGAAAAAATGTTACTTAAAATCTCGCTAATCAGAAATAACCATTACTAACACCGTGGGTGGGTTGATCTGCAGAATTTTTCATGGAAAAGTTATCTTTGGTTTGTAACCTGCATACGTCAACCTAAATAAATCATGTGTGTCATTCCTTGTCAGTATAAGGGTTTACAGCAGCACTTTCCCTGGATGCCTAAGTATTTTGTCACGCCTTCCATCATTTAAATAGTTGCCTATTGTTGGTTGATTTCCCCGAATTTTTGCTATTGTAATAACTTCTACAGTAAAAAGCTTGGCACATGTGTCTCTATAATTGTCCAATTACATTCTTAGGCAAAATGCCTAGAAATGAGATTACAGAATTAAAGCATAGTCACTTTTAAGGGCTTTTGTGTTGAATTGTACTCCAGAAAATGTGTATCTCCCAAGAGGTATCTTAGTAGCTATTTCCCCAAACTCTCCCCCACAGTTAAAATTGTTATTATTTTTCATTATCACCAATTTGATAAGTGCATTTATTGTATTTACCAATAAGGACAATAAACCACTATCCTCACTTCAAATAAGCCCTTACCCTTTACCACCTCAGCATTTAATGTGAAAGGCTAAAAACTGGGGGTCTGCAGTTAGACTATGTTTATAGGATCCTGGGCAAATCACTTAATCCCTCTAAGACTCAGTTTCCTCAACTTGAAAATGGGCTCAATAAAGAAACTTGACATCACTGGGGTGATAAGCGTTCAGAATGAAGTAATGTAGGGGAAATGATGGGCATGGTGCTTGGCATACCAGGCACTATCAAGACATATTTTTAGAGAGTCCTCACCTGGTCTGTTTTCTATCACCTGGTCTGTCTATCACCTGGTCTGTTTTCTACTTTAAGCACAAACCCCTACTCAAGCCACAGAGACCTGTCTTTAAAGAGAAGCTGTAGGGGCGCCTGGGTGGCGCAGTCGGTTAAGCGTCCGACTTCAGCCAGGTCACGATCTCGCGGTCCGGGAGTTCGAGCCCCGTGTCAGGCTCTGGGCTGATGGCTCGGAGCCTGGAGCCTGTTTCCGATTCTGTGTCTCCCTCTCTCTCTGCCCCTCCCCCGTTCATGCTCTGTCTCTCTCTGTCCCAAAAATAAATAAATAAACGTTGAAAAAAAAAATTTTAAAGAGAAGCTGTATGCAAAAACTAAGTTCTGCTTGTAATAATGTAGGAGCAGTTATATACACCCCACACATGGGTTCTCTCTTTTATCACACACACACAGACACACACACACAATCAGTAAGATTTCAGTTTGATCCATAACTAATGAGGACCTATAGCATGTAAAGTTTGGCTTTTGGGGAAATTCGGGTAAATCACTCTTTGTGTCTATGTTTCTGCATCTGTGAATAGGAATAATAATAGTACTACCTCAGTGACTTATTACAAAGGTGAAATGAGTTAGTATTTGTGAAGGACTAAGGCCAGAGCCTGGCACATGGTAAGTGCAGTATGTTTCCTAATTCAGTAGATGAAATGCTGGCCAAGGAGGCCCCTGTGCCAGCTGTGTTCTCCCTGAAGGGGTGGCTCCTACTCCTGAGCAGGGAACAGCCATGCAATGACCATATGGGAAGTGAGACTAGGGGACAGGGCCTACAGCGTGGGGTGTCTGTGTAGTGCAGGTGCAGGGTGCTGGAGAGGGCACTCCGGTTGGCCCAGCTGTGCGAACAAAGCAGTGAATGAAGGCTGCTGTCTCTGTGCTGCTTTTCCAAGGAGCAAAGGGGCCAGAAAGAGGGTGATTTAATACGGTTTCTTTGAAGAGAATTCTGCCAGTCTGATGAGGGTCAGAGACTTGATCAAATGTCTGTCTCACCTTATCTCTCTCCTTGTCACTTCAAGTTCAATGTCACCTCAGGAAGATGGTTCTTCCAAAGAAACCCAAAACATCCTGGTGAGATCCCATTCACAGGTTGGCCTCCTGAGTCACCAGGTGAGACTGATCAAAAAAGCCTTGGGGCTTGCTGCTGTCAACACCCTCATCATTCAGGGGACAGATGCAGCGTCCTTAGCCCAGGTCCATCATCCAGCAAGGGAGAGAGGTTGGGTCCCTGGAGAACTTTAATCCTTGTCACTGAGGTCAGCCTTGGGATGGGCATTTGGCCTGGAGCTGAGGCCACAAAAGTGATCAAAGGAAGGCCTGAGGCAGGGCTTTGGGGGTCTCCTGTGCAGCTGAGGCCTTGTCAGAGGTCTTGTAACTTCAACCTGTCTTGGGTGCTCACTGGGGGCCTCTCCTATCTGAAATCTGTCTCCCTGGTGGTGCTGACCCTGAGAGGGGCTGTGGTTGTCTAGCAGAGTGGGTTTCAAAACTTCAAATTGGGGGAAGGAATTGCCCTCTCTGTCAGCTATCCCTTGTCAATGGGTCCATGGCCTGGTTCTGAAGGAACTTGCCTTGTTCTGGGGTCCTTTGGGATCACCACTTTCCTGTGCAGGAGACCCTGAATCTTGAGTGATTCTCACGGAGGGGCAGTAGAGCTGGCCCAAACCACAAAATGCGGCCTCTGTCTTTCCTGTTCAGTCTCTGCGCACCCTGCATGGTCCAGGTCTCTGTTCCTGCCACCAGTGTGGGGCAGGAGCATCCCTCACCTCAGTCTCCAACTGTAGGTGGACTCTGAGTTCTTGCTCACTGGGAAGCTGCTGTACTCACAAACAGACCTCTGGGAATTCTCTACTGTTTGGATTGTCTTCCTGCTGAGCCCCACTTCCCCGGGGAGGCTGAGCCCCATTGCCCAGGGAAGGAACGTCTCCTAGAGGAGCTGCCTGAACTAAGACCAACATCAGAACACCCCTTTGGGTGACTGCTAATGGGCACCCCCCTCAGGGTCCAGCCTGTAAACAAGGTGGGCTCTCCTGGCCCCTGCTCCATAATCCCATCCTCTCCCTACCCAGTGACCACACTGTGAAGCCTGAGCAAGTCCAGAACCCTCCTCATAACCTCAGACCTTTATTCAGAACTGTTTGATTCACAGTTTACACTCCATTCTAGCATATTTGGTTACCTGACTCAGTCCGCAGCAGATGAAAAACCACGCGTTGTAAAATAGGGCAAAAGGTATCCGGGAGAAAAGAGGATAGTTGACAAGGTGGCAGGAGTCAAAACCACTGAAAAAATGTTGGTTGAGTCATAAGCTGTGTGGACACTGCTGAGCAGCTGCCTGGAGCCCCATGGATGGGCTGTTGGCACGCGTCTGCCCGTCAGTGAAGGCTGAGAGGTCTGTTCTAGAGGAGCATCTGCCGGGGGTGGTTCTTGCTATCGAGGTAGGTGTATGCCAGACTAAGCAGGGAGCTTAGACTTTCACCCCATGTCTGGCACTGATAGATCATATAAAACTCTAAATTCCTTATGGTGCTATGAGATCAGTTCCTCTGATCTATCAGTTGCTCATTTATGGTAGAAGCTACTTTGAAAACTAAGCTCCATGCCGGGCACATCGTAGGCCTTTGAGTTGCCATTGAGCTTGTTGAGGATGGACTTGGACTTGGGGCATGAGAAGCTGTACATGAAAAATGTTTAGTTTTGTAGCCATTCAACCCAATTTCATAAGATCCATGAAAGATGCATCAGATTTCAGAGATGTTAAAATGAGGGGGAAATGTGTATCTTAGAATTCAGGGTGTACATTATTGGTTTGGGAAATTCTTGCCTTTGGGAGATACATACTGCCCAGCAGCACATTAACAGTTCTGGGAAGGCCTGTAGTAAAGGCACCTACTTAACTTGCAGTGGGTTCTGTTCTCCCAGACTTTGTCGGTCAGAGAACCCTGTTTGCGTGTCTCCTACAGCATTATTTGGAACTTGTATTCTATGGGACATATTTTAGGTCACCTTAAATCATTTAGAAAAGTACAAATAATATTTGGTCTACTTTCTTCATTGACCTCAGTTCTGGGAAGTGATACATTTTAGAAAGATAACTGTTAACAATGCTTCAGGACATGTCACTTTTAGCTCCAGATTTGCATAAGTGCTTCAGGGAGGTTGAGGACACTCCTGGCTTGCCCCAGGGACTTATTTGCATAAAGGGCCCTAGGCTTTGGTGAAATTGCTGTCAGTCCTTTCCACACTTAAGACTGCGCCTTTCAGAAGGGATGATGTAGACCATGTCACCATCCCAGACTGACCAAAAGCCAGAACAGCCTTTTATCCTGTTCTTCTCTCACACCAGTGACTGGCACCTGGCCCTGAACACCAGCTCCCTCACTTCATGGTGGGACAAACCCTGTAGTGTGATTTCCCCTCCAGAACTCCCTACAGGGTCAGGCTGAGGCTGGGACTTTGCCTCAAATTGTATCCTTGCCTGATTTCTTCTTTTTTCCCTCTTTTCCTTCCCCCACTCCCTTACCAATTTTTCCTGGGAGAAAAATGTTTTAATGAAGCACTGGGATGTGGATTCTTGGCTCCTGTCTGCAAGGACCCTAACCCCAGCAGGGGTTTTGGGTGCCAAAAACATTAATAGCACTTCTTAAGTATTTTAAACATTTAGTTTGTGTTAAAATGTCTCCAGCATTCACTATTTCTTTTAACAACTTGCTTCTTTAGTCAGGATCCAGATGTGGCTCACACATACCATTGGGTAACTTTTTAAAATTCCTTTTAATTTTTAGGTTTCCATGCTTTTTGTTCTTATTACAGATTTTTGTTTTGTTTTTGAGAAACTGGGCTTTGTCTTCAGAGTTTTCCGCAGTTTGGATTTGAATGCTGGCATTTCCTTGGTGCTATTTAACATATTCCTTTGTGTCAATTTTTCCTGTAGATTGGTTGTTGCTCTGGAGGTGGGATCAGATTCAGACTTTTTTTTTTTTTTTTGCAGGACTCCTTCATAGGAGATGTTGTACTCTTCTGTAAGCAGGTGCCTAATTTCTTGTTTTTGTTTTTATGATGCTGGCATCCACTGATGCTTAGTAGTCAGACACATTAATTCACTGGGGGTTGCCAAATGATGCTATCTAAATTCTGCTATTTCTTTTTTATTAGCTGGAATATTCTGGGAAACTTCCCCTTATCAACTATTTGATTAGCCTGAAGTGCAGTTTGTATAGGGAATTTAAAAAGAAATGTTCGATTTAATCCTTTATTTGCTTAGTTTCAAAATAATGAATTGGTTCCCTAGTATCCTTGAAGATTTCTTCTCTTACTAGGTTTCTTTTTCTATAATGATGAGCTCAGAGATTTACCTATATATCATGTTCTTCAATCCACTGCAGTTACTTGGACTTTTAAATGTAAATGTTATCCTACTATGTATTTTACTTCGTAATTTCCTGTTCTAAAAACTCAGAAGTATGGGGGCACCTGGGTGGCTCAGCTGACTGAGTGTCTGACTTTGGCTCAGGTCATGATCTCACGGTTCATAGGTTTGAGGCCTGTGTCAGGCTTTGCATTGATAGCACGGACCCTGCTTAGGATTCTCTGTGCCCCCCCCCCCCCCGCCCCTTTCCTGCTTGTGCTCTCTCTCTCTCTCAGAAATAAAAATGACCCTCAGAAGTATGTCTTGCAGATCTTGTCATACTTGTGTGTAAATATCTGCCTTATTCTTTTTTGTTGCTACTATGTCTTAGAGTTCACATTAGACCCTTTCCTAGTAGGCCAGCCTTTTGGGTACATTACTTTATATAGTCTTTAAGGTAACTATATGATAGAAGTATAAAATTCTTATTTTTTTAGATGAGTAAGTGGAGCCCAAGTTTACCCAGCTTTAGAAGTGGGGACCTGGGATGTGAGCCTAGCTCTGCTTGACTTTGGAATTTCTGCTCTTGACCATGGAGTCTCCGGCCAGGCCAGCTGGAGCTGCTTTCCTGTTCCAAGAGAGTTACTCACACTTCTCCTCCTCAGCCTGAAGCCAAGCCTCCTCTGTCTCTGAGAGCCCTCCTGCCTCCTCAGGAATCCTGCTCTAAAAATTTTCCCTCTTGGGTGTGCAAGTCTGCCTCTCAAACAGAATCTTTTCCTCAGCAGGGAAACACACTCAGGTGTCCTCTATCCTAAGAAAACAAAGCGCCCTCCCTTGATCCTGCGTGCCCTGTAAGTAGGGCCCACCTCTCTCCTGCAGCTGCTGCTTGATCACATTAGGTGAGAGTGGGCTGGCCTGTGGACCAGCTCTGTGTGTGCTCCTGGGACCTCTAGGACTCCGTACCTGCTCAGAGGCACCATCTCAGCCCACCCACTGAACTCAGCTCTGTCTCTGCAGAGTCCTCGTGGATCACCTCTGCTTGCCCTTCTTGGGTCAGTCCTGAGGAATAGGTAAATTTTGGAAAGGGGGCGCCTGGGTGGCTCAGTCAGTTAAGCGATGGCTTTGGCTCACGATCTCATAGTTTGCAAGCTCGAGCCCCATGTTGGGCTCTGTGCCGACAGCTCAGAGCCTGGAGCCTACTTCAGATTCTGTGTCTCCCTCTCTCTCTGTCCCTCCCTCTCTCTAGCTCTCAAAAATATATAAAACATTAATTTTTTTTTTATTTTGGAAAGTCAAACATGGCCTTTGTACTGCTGGTTTGGAGATGTTGGGAACGTAGAAGCAGCAAGAGAAAAGTCCTGATTTGTAAGAAGGCTATTCTTTTCATAACAAGGATGTATCTCTTTTGACATCCTAAATTCTCATTCTTTCCTTGTGGATTCTTCTTTGGAATGTTCAGCATTCATTAATATTTCTTTTTCTGCACAACTAGTATCAGTTCTCTGCATGTTCTGCTTTGCATTATTAGCTATGCTTGAATGAAGATATTTGTAAAATCCATTAGGACTGGCATGTTTTCTAGTATTCGATTTGCCAATAATTTCTGAGCCCACTAACTATCCTGCACATGGCAGCACTCAGCAGTTGTCAGATGATGGTCTAATTCATTATTCTTACTAGCCTTTGGGAATAATAATAATAAAAAAATTGTAGTAATACACAGCCCAGGTAGCCCACGGTTCAGATTCTACCTTCTGATATAGGACATCAGAGTCTAGTAATATCTCTAGGTGATACCTTACATGTTCTCCCCCCAAAAGCCCATTCCTTATACCATTACTATCTGAGGTCTCTTTCTTGAAATTGTCTGATTTTTTTTTTAATACAGGAAGGAGCGATATTCCCACCACACCTGAATTGTGGGGTTTTCTGGGACCCAGCCTTTTGAGTATTAAGTAATAGAGCTGAGAAGAGCACCTCAACAGTGATGGCATTGCTTTTTCCTGCCAAGAATTCCTTATACCTTTTGGGAGTATATTTTCCTTGGGAAACCACCTTGTACCCATAACCTGTCCATGTAATTTGGGTAGACCTGATTCTTCTACTTCCTGCATCAGTTCTGGGGGTGGCACATGACCTAAATCAGGCAAATGAAGCTCAACTTTTTTTGTGGCAGTACCAGGAAAGAGACAGGTGTTCCCTGTCTGCTAGATTTGCAGTTTTGAGAATGTAAGACCAGAGCTAGTGGGGTGCAATGAAGAAAGAGACTTTCCAAGAGAGATGCTAACGTAAAGTGCAGCAGAGAAATTGGGACACATCCAGGCCTGATGATGTTTGAGCCCCCAGATCCAATGTGCCTGAAGCCTGACCACTCCCTGGATTGACAGTATGTGAGCTAATTGGTTCCTCATTTTGCTTGAATCAATCTGTGTACCTTTTCTATCACTTTGAACCTAAAGAGCTGTAACTCATACCACATTTCCCTGTTTGAAATTAAATTGTTAGAGGGGTAAAGGCTTTTCAGCCAAGGAGCTCTGTTAACTTTTATTTTGTCCATGAGCCCCCTACTTTCCTCAGTACTTTGACAATGGTCCAGTGTGCAAAGGGAAAGGGAGACAAAGCATAGATCCATGTTGAATGAGAACCTCCTTCCCAAACCAAGGAAAGCTTTAATGCTGTGTAAATCAGTTAGGAATATGTTTGATCTTAAGTAATAGAAAAATCCAAAAACAGTGCTTAAATCAACAGTTGATTTTGTCATGCAAAAAGGAATCTGGAGGTCAGTGTTGTTGGTGCAGATGAGGAGAGTAATAATATCAGGCAAGTTCTCTGCCAACCTTTTGGTCTTTTTCCTTCATACTGTTGCGTCATGGTCATAAGGTAGCTGCTGCCACTGCAGATATCCATATTTAAGGTAGAATAAAGACAGAAGAGAAAAGTGTGGTACCACCTTCATTTCTCTCCTTTTTTTCGTAAGTGGAAGTTCCCTGAATTTCCTTGCAGATTTCTGTTCATGTCTTATTGGCCAGAACTCAGTAATGCAGTCACTTTTACCTTCAAGGAAGTCTAGAGAAACAAATGTCCAATTATGCATATTGATATTCCTACCAATATTTAGGTTCTTTTAATAAGAAAGAGGTCAGGAATAGATCTTAGCTACCCAACAAACATATACCTGTTCTCCTTCACCTCCCTTGGTATGAGTTCTCTGCAGGAGATCCCTCCGTCTTATTGCAGAAATGTTCTGGGAGGCCTCCTTTGCCAGGTTGTCAGACCTGCCTGAATCCCAGCTAAATGTCATTCTGAGCTCCCTTCATGTTTGGCAAAAGCAGACTCACTTGACAAGATTAAAGGCCAAGTTACAAATACCAGTATTTTAAATTACTCGCCGTGTAAAAAGGGTGTAATAAAAATTACTGTAGATGGTGCCAAAAAATTTAAAGATACAAAGCGCCTCATGCAGTGCCTAGCACATGGTTGGCATCAAATGAATGCTAACTCCCTTCTCTTTCTCTCTTCCTTGTCATTGTCTCCCACCCTCTCTATGTTCCCCTTGTGTTAGTAGAAGAGGTCATTGCTGTGTGCACTGGGCATTTTGGCTCTTTGACTCATGACCCCAAATGCCCAGAGAAGGCTCTCAAAAAACACAACAATGCCCAGGACTCGAGGAAGTCAGAAATGTCACATGTTTTTAGCTTAATTCAATTCACAATTTGCTCAGCCAGAAAACTTGAATCTATAGCAAACCAGGCCCAATTAGTTCTGGTGCTTACCTCATGGATTTGCGTGTTATCCTGTAATAACATAATCGATACTGCCCACTTGGCCTGGCACAGAGGTTCTGGGGAATGCAGGGACACTTGAGAGGTCATCGGGTCTGTAGTGTCACAGAAGGGAATGTAGCCTAGTTTTTTACCATAGAATTTGTACTCCCTGGAGGTAGAGCAGAGGGCTGCTACGTGGCCTAGTTTGATGAAATCAAATGAGGCCTCTCCCTCATCATTACTGTTTCGCTTTTGAGAGACCATCTGCTAAAGTAGAAGGAAAACTCCACTATAAGTCAAAATACAGGTTTGAATTTGGGTTCTACCACTGACTGACTATGTAAACCTGGGCAAATTACTTAACTTCTCTAATCCTCTATCCTTCCTTAAAATGGAAGATTGTTGTGAAAACTAGAGAATTTCCATGAAAGAATGTCACCCGTAGTAGGGCTGCAATCAATGCATGTTTCCTCTGCCCCCATCAGAACACCTACCATGGACCAGGCATTTTCAATATGTCGAGTCATTAGTTCTCACAGTAAAATGATGTTGTGTGGCTAGAGTCCCCAATTAGAGAGGAGAACCCTGAAGCCCCCAAAGACTACATGACCTGCCTCAAATATCACATTGGTTAAGGGTTGGAGCCAAAATCTGTATCCAGGTTTCTTTGATTTCTTTCTAGTTACTGATAGACTGTTTACCAGATAGCCCTTTTGCTATTCCTGCCCTAAAATCTTATTACTCTATCTGTCATGTTTTCATTTTAATAGGATGTCTTGAACTAAATGGAGTTCTTTTAGTTCAAGACTTAAAATTTGTGGGATAATCCTTTAGGTTAATTATTTAGTAATGTAAATCATCTTAAAGTGATTTAAACTTTAAGATTTTTTATTTTAAAATTATATACTTTTATATTTTCCCAACCCAATTTCCATATACTCTGAGCCCACACTGATATTACTGACTTACTATTGACCCTCTAACATTGTTTTGGACCAGTTCTGTCTAATAGAACTTTCTGTGATGCATTTCAGACATCATTAAGGTAGGTAAGGAGATTAATCGATCAACCAAAGTTAATTTGATCATAAGACACTGGCAGTATTGTAAACCTGCTCTGCCCAGAGACATACCCTGGGGAAGTATATGGGCCTGCACAATTTCCCTTCCCCCTGTGGCCCTGCTGAGAGACTTGCTCCTCCTTCCTCCTGTGTGGCTCTGGCTCACCCTCTCCTTATGAAGTCTCAGCAGAGAATGCAACCACTTTCTCTCCCATCCTCTTGCCTTTAAAATGATACAAAATTGCTTTTGCTTTCTTTATGAGACAAAGAAATAGAAAAAAGTTAAACAAAAGGTGAGCCACTTGATAAATTATGTAATTATAGGAACTCCCTCAATGTCCTTACTACACTGTCCTTACTATAAGGTAAAAGGGTGCCCATCTCAATTCTCCAGCCTCCTCCTCAGGCACATACATTCACAGGCATCTCCTTGGAAGCATCCAACTTGGTTTATATTCTTTTTATTCTCTTCCCCTTACTATTTTCTGGGGACAGATTATCTCCCAGCTTCATGGAGATCAGTGTAGTTGGGTGGGCAAGAGCCCTGGCGTGACACCTGACAGACCTGGGTTGGGTCTTAGCTCTGCCACTCGTATGACTTGGGGTGCCTCATCTCTCTGTCTCAGACTCTCACCCCCACCCCACCACATGTGGATAATAATGGCATCTCCCATGGGGCTGTTATGAAGATCAAATAAGACACATGAGTGCTCAGCATAGTGCCAGGAACATGGTAATCAATTAACTATTAACTAGCAATAATAACCACCAACCACTATCCAAGTGGGTGTCTCCAATAATGCAAGTGAATGTCTCCAAGTGAATATCTACAACTTTTCTTTCTTTCTTTCTTTCTTTCTTTCTTTCTTTCTTTCTTTCTTTCTTTCCTCCCTCCCTCCCTCCCTCCCTCCCTCCCTCCATCTCTTTCTTTCTTTCTTTCTTTCTTTCTTTCTTTCTTTCTTTCTTTCTTTCTTTCTTTCTTTCTAGGGAGCTACAACAAAAAGAGAACCAGCCAACCCAGAGTTCAAAATCAATCACTATTCTGCATCTTTATGACAAGGGGAAAGTATCATATTGAAAAAGATAAACCATTTCATTCATGAAAGAAACACACACCAGTCCAAGATCTAATGATTGAAGGAGAGTTCTGTAAAGAGACTGAGGACATAATATATTGCCACAATGTCATTGGGTATATTATTATTGTTTGTTTGTTTGTTTGTTTGTTTTCAGGAAGTCAGCAGACAATGAAGTGAAAGATTTGTCTGGATTTTTTCCTTCACTTTTTCCCTTTGATCTGAGATGAGAGGTTGCTCTTTGTTTTTTTGTTTTGTTTTGTTTTTATTTATTTATTTATTTTATTATTATTATTTTTTTTTAATATATGAAATTTATTGTCAAATTGGTTTCCACACAACACCCAGTGCTCATCCCAAAAGGTGCCCTCCTTAATACCCATCACCCACCCTCTACTCCCTCCCACCCCCATCAACCCTCAGTTTGTTCTCAGTTTTTAACAGTCTCTTATGCTTTGGCTCTCTCCCACTCTAACCTCTTTTTTTTTTTTTTTCTTTTTTCCTCCCCCTCCCCCATGGGTTCCTGTTAAGTTTCTCAGGATCCACATAAAAGTGAAAACATATGGTATCTGTCTTTATCTGTATGGCTTATTTCACTTAGCATCACACTCTCCAGTTCCATCCACGTTGCTACAAAAGGCCATATTTCATTTTTTCTCATTGCCACGTAGTATTCCATTGTGTATATAAACCACAATTTCTTTATCCATTCATCAGTTGATGGACATTTAGGCTCTTTCCAGAATTTGGCTATTGTTGAGAGTGCTGCTATGAACATTGGGGTACAAGTGGCCCTATGCATCAGTACTCCTGTATCCCTTGGATAAATTCCTAGCAGTGCTCTTGCTGGGTCATAGGGTAGGTCTATTTTTAATTTTCTGAGGAACTTCCACACCGCTTTCCAGAGCGGCTGCACCAATTTGCATTCCCACCAACAGTGCAAGGGGTTCCCGTTTCTCCACATCCTCTCCAGCATCTATAGTCTCCCGATTTGTTCATTTTGGCCACTCTGACGGGCGTGAGGTGATACCTGAGTGTGGTTTTGATTTGTATTTCCCTGATAAGGAGCGACGCTGAACATCTTTTCATGTGCCTGTTGGCCATCCGGATGTCTTCTTTAGAGAAGTGTCTATTCATGTTTTCTGCCCATTTCTTCACTGGGTTATTTGTTTTTCGGGTGTGGAGTTTGGTGAGCTCTTTATAAATTTTGGACACTAGCCCTTTGTCTGATATGTCATTTGCAAATATCTTTTCCCATTCTGTTGGTTGCCTTTTAGTTTTGTTGGTTGTTTCCTTTGCTGTGCAGAAGCTTTTTATCTTCATAAGGTCCCAGTAATTCACTTTTGCTTTTAATTCCCTTGCCTTTGGGGATGTGTCGAGTAAGAGATTGCTACGGCTGAGGTCAGAGAGGTCTTTTCCTGCTTTCTCCTCTAAGGTTTTGATGGTTTCCTGTCTCACATTCAGGTCCTTTATCCATTTTGAGTTTATTTTTGTGAATGGTGTGAGAAAGTGGTCTAGTTTCAACCTTCTGCATGTTGCCGTCCAGTTCTCCCAGCACCATTTGTTAAAGAGACTGTCTTTTTTCCATTGGATGTTCTTTCCTGCTTTGTCAAAGATGAGTTGGCCATACGTTTGTGGGTCTAGTTCCGGAGTTTCTATTCTATTCCATTGGTCTATGTGTCTGTTTTTGTGCCAATACCATGCTGTCTTGATGATTACAGCTTTGTAGTAGAGGCTAAAGTCTGGGATTGTGATGCCTCCTGCTTTGGTCTTCTTCAAAATTCCTTTGGCTATTCAGGGCCTTTTGTGGTTCCATATGAATTTTAGGATTGCTTGTTCTAGTTTCGAGAAGAATGCTGGTGCAATTTTGATTAGGATTGCATTGAATGTGGAGATAGCTTGGGGTAGTATTGACATTTTGACAATATTTATTCTTCCAATCCATGAGCAGGGAATGTCTTTCCATTTCTTTAAATCTTCTTCAATTTCCTTCATAAACTTTCTATAGTTTTCAGCATACAGATCCTTTACATCTTTGGTTAGATTTATTCCTAGGTATTTTATGCTTCTTGGTGCAATTGTGAATGGGATCAGTTTTTTTATTTGTCTTTCTGTTGCTTCATTGTTAGTGTATAAGAACGCAACTGATTTCTGTACATTGATTTTGTATCCTGCAACTTTGCTGAATTCATGTATGAATTCTAGCAGACTTTTGGTGGAGTCTATCGGATTTTCCATGTATAATATCATGTCATCTGCAAAAAGCGAAAACTTGACTTCATCTTTGCCAATTTTGATGCCTTTGATTTCCTTTTGTTGTCTGATTGCTGATGCTAGAGCTTCCAGCACTATGTTAAACAACAGCAGTGAGAGTGGGCATCCCTGTCGTGTTCCTGATCTCAGGGAAAAAGCTCTCAGTTTTTCCCCGTTGAGGATGATGTTAGCTGTGGGCTTTTCATAAATGGCTTTTATGATCTTTAAGTATGTTCCTTCTATCCCGACTTTCTCAAGGGTTTTTATTAAGAAAGGGTGCTGGATTTTGTCAAAGGCCTTTTCTGCATCGATTGACAGGATCATATGGTTCTTCTCTTTTTTTTTTGTTAATGTGATGTATCACGTTGATTGATTTGCGAATGTTGAACCAGCCCTGCATCCCAGGAATGAATCCCACTTGATCATGGTGAATAATTCTTTTTATATGCCATTGAATTTGATTTGCTAGTATCTTATTGAGAATTTTTGCATCCATATTCATCAGGGATATTGGCCGGTAGTTCTCTTTTTTTACTGGGTCTCTGTCTGGTTTAGGAATCAAAGTAATACTGGCTTCATAGAATGAGTCTGGAAGTTTTCCTTCCCTTTCTATTTCTTGGAATAGCTTCAGAAGGATAGGTATTATCTCTGCTTTAAACGTCTGGTAGAACTCCCCTGGGAAGCCATCTGGTCCTGGACTCTTATTTGTTGGGAGATTTTGATAACCGATTCAATTTCTTCGCTGGTTATGGGTCTGTTCAAGCTTTCTATTTCCTCCTGATTGAGTTTTGGAAGAGTGTGGGTGTTTAGGAATTTGTCCATTTCTTCCAGGTTGTCCAATTTGTTGGCATATAATTTTCCATAGTGTTCCCTGATAATTGTTTGTATCTCTGAGGGATTGGTTGTAATATTCCATTTTCATTCATGATTTTATCTATTTGGGTCATCTCCCTTTTCTTTTTGAGAAGCCTGGCTAGAGGTTTGTCAATTTTGTTTATATTTTCAAAAAACCAACTCTTGGTTTCATGGATCTGCTCTACAGTTTTTTTAGATTCTGTATTGTTTATTTCTGCTCTGATCTTTATTATTTCTCTTCTTCTGCTGGGTTTAGGCTGCCTTTGCTGTTCTGCTTCTATTTCATTTAGGTGTGCTGTTAGATTTTGTATTTGGGATTTTTCTTGTTTCTTGAGATAGGCCTGGATTGCAATGTATTTTCCTGTCAGGACTGCCTTCGCTGCATCCCAAAGCATTTGAATTGTTGTATTTTCATTTTCGTTTGTTTCCATATATTTTTTAATTTCTTCTCTAATTGCCCGGTTGACCCATTCATTCTTTAGTAGGGTGTTCTTTAACCTCCATGCTTTTGGAGGTTTTCCATACTTTTTTCTGTGGTTGATTTCAAGCTTCATAGCATTGTGGTCTAAAAGTATGCATGGTATAATTTCAATTCTGGTAAACTTATGAAGAGCTGTTTTGTGACCCAGTATATGATCTATCTTGGAGAATGTTCCATGTGCACTCGAGAAGAAAGTATATTCTGTTGCTTTGGGATGCAGAGTTCTAAATATATCTGTCAAGTCCATCTGATCCAATGTCTCATTCAGGGCCCTTGTTTCTTTATTGACCGTGTGTCTAGATGATCTATCCATTTCTGTAAGTGGGGTGTTAAAGTCCCCTGCAATTACCACATTCTTATCAATAAGGTTGCTTATGTTTATGAGTAGTTGTTTTATATATTTGGGGTCTCCGGTATTCGGTGCATAGACATTTATAATTGTTAGCTCTTCCTGATGGATAGACCCTGTAACTATTATATAATGTCCTTCTTCATCTCTTGTTACAGCCTTTAAAGTCTAGTTTGTCTGATATAAGTATGGCTACTCCAGCTTTCTTTTGGCTTCCAGTCGCATGATAAATAGTTCTCCATCCCCTCACTCTCAATCTAAAGGTGTCCTCAGGTCTAAAATGAGTCTCTTGTAGACAGCAAATAGATGGGTCTTGTTTTTTTATCCATTCTGATACCCTATGTCTTTTGGTTGGCGCATTTAATCCATTTACATTCAGTGTTATTATAGAAAGATACGGGTTTAGAGTCATTGTGATGTCTGTATGTTTTATGCTTGTAGTGATGTCTCTGGGACTTTGTCTCACAGGGTCCCCCTTAGGATCTCTTGTAGGGCTGGTTTAGTGGTGACAAATTCCTTCAGTTTTTGTTTGTTTGGGAAGACCTTTATCTCTCCTTCTATTCTAAATGACAGACTTGCTGGATAAAGGATTCTTGGCTGCATATTTTTTCTGTCTAGCACCCTGAAAATCTCGTGCCAATTCTTTCTGGCCTGCCAAGTTTCAAAAGAGAGATCAGTCACGAGTCTTATAGGTCTCCCTTTATATGTGAGGGCACGTTTACCCTTTGCTGCTTTCAGAATTTTCTCTTTATCCTTGTATTTTGCCAGTTTCACTATGATATGTCGTGCAGAAGATCGATTCAAGTTACGTCTGAAGGGAGTTCTCTGTGCCTCTTGGATTTCAATGCCTTTTTCCTTCCCCAGTTCAGGGAAGTTCTCAGCTATGATTTCTTCAAGTACCCCTTCAGCACCTTTCCCTCTCTCTTCCTCCTCTGGGATACCAATTATGCGTATATTATTTCTTTTTAGTGTGTCACTTAGTTCTCTAATTTTCCCCTCATACTCCTGGATTTTTTTATCTCTCTTTTTCTCAGCTTCCTCTTTTTCCATAACTTTATCTTCTAGTTCACCTATTCTCTCCTCTGCCTCTTCAAGCCGAGCTGTGGTGGTTTCCATTTTGTTATGCATTTCGTTTAAAGCGTTTTTCAGCTCCTCGTGACTGTTCCTTAGTCCCTTGATCTCTGTAGCAAGAGATTCTCTGCTGTCCTGTATACTGTTTTCAAGCCCAGCGATTAATTTTATGACTATTATTCTAAATTCACTTTCTGTTATATTATTTAAATCCTTTTTGATCAGCTCATTAGCTGTTGTTATTTCCTGGAGATTCTTCTGAGGGGAATTCTTCCGCTTGGTCATTTTGGATAGTGCCTGGTGTGGTGAGGACCCGCAGGGCACTTCCCCTGTGCTGTGGTGTATAACTGGAGTTGGTGGGCACGGCCGCAGTCAGACCTGATGTCTGCCCCCAGCCCACTGCTGGGGCCACAGTCAGACTGGTGTGTGCCTTCTCTTCCCCTCTCCTAGGGGTGGGATTCACTGTGGGGTGGTGTGGCCTGTCTGGGCTACTTGCACACTGCCAGGCTTGTGATGCTGGGGATCTGGCATATTAGCTGGGGTGGGTAGGCAAGGTGCACGGGGGCAGGAGGGGCAGGCTTAGCTCGCTTCTCCTTAGGTGATCCACTTCAGGAGGGGCCCTGTGGCAGCGGGAGGGAGTCAGATCTGCTGCGGGAGGTTTGGCTCCGCAGAAGCACAGAGTTGGGTGTTTGCGCGGAGCGAGCAAGTTCCCTGGCAGGAACTGGTTCTCTTTGGGATTTTGGCTGGGGGATGGGCGGGGGAGATGGCGCTGGTGAGCGCCTTTGTTCCCCACCAAACTGAGCCTGTCATCCGGGGGCTCAGCAGCTCTCCCTCCCTTTGTCCTCTAGCCTTCCTGCTTTCCGAGCAGAGCTGTTAACTTATGACCTCCCAGACGCTAAGTCACGCTTGCTGTCAGAACACAGTCCGTCAGGCCCCTCCGCTTTTGCAAGCCAGACTCGGGGTCTCTGCTTGGCCAGCGAGCCACCCCTCCACCAGGGGTTGCTCTTTGAAGAGCTGGTTTCTAATTCTGCTGATGAGCCGCAGGTGGCTTTCTGAACAGTTATGTGATTATTTATCATTCTCCATTATATATTTTGCCAACTCCAAGGTGGAAGTTTTGAAACCTTTTTGGCTGGATTGTGAATGTGAAATGTGACAGGTACATTGTAGGTCTTCATTTGGGGTCATGGAATGGCCTTGCCTGCTTTAAGCATGAGCCTACTCAGATATCTTTCAAAACATTTAGGATTGCTAATGGGCACGATGTCTGCAGAGCACCCCAAAATTTGCCCAAACACCACGAAACATTTACAAATGAACAGCGTGTTCTTTACATGAAGTGACTGTGTGGATGAAGAAAAAATAAATAAAAACATAAATAACCATACATTTTCAAAATTTCCCTGGTCAGTGGGATGCAATTTTTGTTATTCCTGTTAACCAGTCAGGCTGCTGTCCCCCTAAGGTCTGAGCCAGGACCAGATCCTGCAAGGTGCCTGGGCTCTGGGATTGTCTGCCTCCTCCATTAGGTATAGGGGCCCATAAATACTTATTGATTGCTTAATATTTACAAAAAACCTATTTAAAAAAGACATTTCTGTTTTGTTTTGTTTTGAATTGTTTCTCAACTGTAAAACACACACTGCTACTTTTTGAAAAAGCAAAGCAAAAACAAGTAACCTGGGGATCTCACCTGTCCATTCAATATGTTTTCCCCTTTCTGTTATTTTTGATCTGTAGTGAGGATCGTGAGCCATCACATCTCTGTATCCTGCAGTAGTAGCATTTTGTGGGAGAGGTAAACTGTAAGATAAATGATCCCACTCATCAGTCTTCAGTGGATAGACACTGTGATCCCCAGGAAGTGAGATTTCCCACTGTGAAGGGGCAGGAAGATGGATCCTGGAAATAAGAAATGCAGCCAGCTCTGCTGGAATGGAAGGGTAAGTAGATTGGGAGGGTCGTACTGTATCAGGACATGTGACCTTTGGCCATAGACGGAAAGTGCTATCAGAGGCTTCTCAGGTGGGTGCTAAATCAGGGAGAAATTTTTTCTAAAATTTAGGCTGCATTCAATCCTTCCTTTGAATGTAGTGCTCTGTTGTAACACACTTGATGGTCTTTTACAAAATATATGTATGTACACATACATATAGATGTATATACTCATAAAAATATCTATGGACTAATAGATTACTCTTAACCACAAGTAGATGTGCAGAAAAATGTGTTTTCCTTATCTTGCCTATTACTAATATGATTTCCCTTATGAGGTCCCTTCCTGTGAAAGAGGTAAGAAGTCCCAGAAGAGACTTAGTTTAGTCCAATCTGGTAATCTGAGTCTGAATCAGTAGTTTGAACAGTCTCTCCAGGTAATTTTCCTTCTGGGATAAATGCTGCCTTTCCTATTTTTGTACCCTCCTCCATCCCCCATCTTCTTTTGGACAGCTAGGTCCTTTGGTGAATGGAGGGAGGGGTCCAGCATAGGTGACCAAGGGCAGTGGAGGGAAGACCATCCACAGGATATGCTCTGGTTGCTCCCTGGCCTCAGGCAAGATGGGGATGTGCAGGACTAGGTGCCCCTGACTAGGAACCATGACATTGTCCAGATGACTTGATGTGTTGGTGTTCACGCAGCAGATACTCCCCCTACCTTTTGTATCCGGTTTCAACGTTCCCACCCATCTTTAGCAACCCCAGGCTTCTTCTGGGCCACCTGGGCTTGCAGTACCTCCAAGACCCCCACTAGGACCTCTGAGGCCCTACATGGCACACCAGGGGACACACAAAGCCAACTCATGATGGTAGTGCTGGGACATCACACTTGACAGTGGCACAAGAGGTGATTAAGATGTGTCTTAGCTAAGGTTGCCCTAATAAAATTCTACAGACCAGGTGGCTTAAACAACAGAAATTTCTTTCTTTTAAAAAGAATGTCATGCTTGTTTATTTAGAGACAGAAAGAGAAAGAGAGAGAGCTTGAGTGGGGAGGGGAGGAGAGACAGGAAGACAGAATCCCAAGCAGGCTCAACTCCATCAGCACAGAACCATGAGATGACCTGAGCTGAAATCAAGAGCCTGACACTTAACTGACTGAGCCACCCAGGCGCCCCAGGAATTTATTTCTTCATAGTTCTGGAGGCTAGAAATCCAAGATCAAGGTGCTGGTAGGGTTGGTTTCTGAAAAGACCTTTCTTTGGTTTACAGATGGCTGCCTTCCCACTGTGTCCTCATGGGACCTCTTCTCTGTGCATGCACATTCCTGAAGTCTCTTGCTCTTATTTTAAAGACACCAATTTTACTGGATTAGGGTCCCTCCATATAACCTCATCACTCCCTTAAAGACCCTAACTCCATATAGTGTTGCATTAAACATTAGGGCTTCAACATACAAATGTTGCAGGGTACACAGTTCAGTTTGTGACAGGGGACTTCTTTGGGAAGCTTGGGGGTTTCTTGTTCTGCCCCTGTGGGAGCTGCCACTGGCTGCCATGTCTTATTCCCTGCCTCCTCTATACCTGTCTGGATGTTTCCCATCTGCCTGCACCTTCCAAAGAAATGCAAAAAAGGAAGTCCTCTCCGTTCTCATCTCTTTCCTCCTCCTTCCCACAACCACCAAAGAAATGCCATCATCTGGTTCTTTAGGCTTCATTCCTGATGGACTAAAAAAATCTAGATGTTCCTTTCTTTTTGAAGAGTGCTTGAATTTCAAGCTTCTTTTAATTTTTTTATTTTATTTGAGAGAGAGAAAGAGAGAGAAAGAGAGAGCAAGTAGGAAAGGGCCAGAGTGCGTAAGGGGGAAAAGAGAGGGGGGTGGATCTTAAGCAGGCTCCAAGCTTAGCATGGAGCCCAATGTAGGGCTCAATCCCAAAACCCTGAGATCATCACCTGAGCCAAAATCAAGAGTCAGGCATTCAACTGACTGAGCCACCCAGGTACCCCTCAAGCTTTTTTTTTTTTAAACCAAAATCTTTTGTGACTGTTTGCTGTGGGGAGCTGACTCCCCCTTAAAACACCAAGACCATGACCTGGAAGCCCTAAGGGCAAGGAGTCACAGGGTGAGAAATATATTTGAAATTATCTGAAAAGATCTTCACATAACCCCGCTGTATTTCTGCACAAACACACAATACTTTCAATGCTATCTCTTTTGCTTCCCTCACATTCAATGGAATCACTTATGTGAATGTTAACATTTGGTCAGCATATGTAAATAATCAGTTATATTTCAAGAATTATAAGAATGTCATTTTCTGTCACTGAACTATTCCAAATCTTGAATACCATGAGCATCCTAAAGAAGTTTGTTAAGTTTGCTTCTGGGCCTTCACCTTTTTTCAGGTACCTCCAGGGAACGGGTGTCATGTGCCAGAGCAGGAACCTAGCTTCTGTGCTCTTACAGACTCCAAGAGAACAGTGTAGCACTGTATTGCCAGGTGAAGGTGCTCCCTCATCTCTAGCCATGCTGTTCTTGACACCCAGGCCCACTGATGCCTCCACCTCCCAATCTGACATTCAAAAAGAAATGCACTTGTGTTTCAAAAGGTAACATGTCCTGGCACAAAAACAGACACATAGACCAATGGAATAGAATAGAAACCCCAGAACTAGACCCACAAACGTATGGCCAACTCATCTTTGACAAAGCAGGAAAGAACATACAATGGAGAAAAGACAGTCTCTTTAACAAATGGTGCTGGGAGAACTGGACAGCAACATGCAGAAGGTTGAAACTAGACCACTTTCTCACACCATTCACAAAAATAAACTCAAAATGGATAAAGGACCTGAATGTGAGACAGGAAACCATCAAAACCTTAGAGGAGAAAGCAGGAAAAGACCTCTCTGACCTCAGCCGTAGCAATCTCTTACTCGACACATCCCCAAAGGCAAGGGAATTAAAAGCAAAAGTGAATTACTGGGACCTTATGAAGATAAAAAGCTTCTGCACAGCAAAAGAAACAACCAACAAAACTAAAAGGCAACCAACGGAATGGGAAAAGATATTTGCAAATGACATATCGGACAAAGGGCTAGTATCCAAAATCTATAAAGAGCTCACCAAACTCCACACCCGAAAAACAAATAACCCAGTGAAGAAATGGGCAGAAAACATGAATAGACACTTCTCTAAAGAAGACATCCGGATGGCCAACAGGCACATGAAAAGATGTTCAGCGTCGCTCCTTATCAGGGAAATACAAATCAAAACTACACTCAGGTATCACCTCACGCCAGTCAGAGTGGCCAAAATGAACAAATCAGGAGACTATAGATGCTGGAGAGGATGTGGAGAAACGGGAACCCTCTTGCACTGTTGGTGGGAATGCAAACTGGTGCAGCCACTCTGGAAAGCAGTGTGGAGGTTCCTCAGAAAATTAAAAATAGACCTACCCTATGACCCAGCAAGAGCACTGCTAGGAATTTATCCAAGGGATACAGGAGGGCTGATGCATAGGGGCACTTATACCCCAATGTTCATAGCAGCACTCTCAACAATAGCCAAATTATGGAAAGAGCCTAAATGTCCATCAACTGATGAATGAATAAAGAAATTGTGGTTTATATACACAATGGAGTACTACGTGGCAATGAGAAAAAATGAAACATGGCCTTTTGTAGCAACGTGGATGGAACTGGAGAGTGTGATGCTAAGTGAAATAAGCCATACAGAGAAAGACAGATACCATATGGTTTCACTCTTATGTGGATCCTGAGAAACTTAACAGGAACCCATGGGGGAGGGGAAGGAAAAAAAAAAAAAGAGGTTAGAGTGGGAGACAGCCAAAGCATAAGAGACTGTTAAAAACTGAGAACAAACTGAGGGTTGATAGGGGGTGGGAGGGAGGAGAGGGTGGGTGATGGGTATTGAGGAGGGCACCTTTTAGGATGAGCACTGGGTGTTGTATGGAAACCAATTTGACAATAAATTTCATATACTAAAAAAAAAAAAAACAACAACAACAAAAAAACAAAAGGTAACATGTCCACATAGTTGAAAAGGCAAAACAATAAAAGGGTCATTGAAAAGGATTTCTCCCACCCAGCCTCTACCCCCCCTCCCATCTGTCTCATCCTTCTGCACTGCTCCAAATAGATAACCATTCTTTTTATTTTTGAGGGTGTGTATGTAAAGTGTGAAAGGCAAATATGAATATAGACTTTTATCTTTTGTGCTTTATGTAGAAAAGGTAATATATTATAGATATTATAGGTATTATAAGGTATTATATTATAGGTATACTATTCTATTCCTTGCTTTTTTATATTATATTATAAGGTATTATATTATTAGGTATTATATTATATATATGTATATTATATATATTATTATATATATAATATTACAAGGTATTATATTATAGGTATACTATTCTATGTCTTGCTTTTTCCATTACAGTTCTTGGAAATTTTATTAGTACATAGAGAGTCTCACATTTTTTTTAAATTTTTTTTTCAACGTTTATTTATTTTTGGGACAGAGAGAGACAGAGCATGAACGGGGGAGGGGCAGAGAGAGAGGGAGACACAGAATCGGAAACAGGCTCCAGGCTCTGAGCCAGCAGCCCAGAGCCTGATGCGGGGCTCGAACTCCCAGACCGCGAGATCGTGACCTGGCTGAAGTCGGACGCTTAACCGACTGCGCCACCCAGGCGCCCCGAGAGTCTCACATTTTTAATGGCTGTGTAGTATTCCATTCTTTGGCTGTACCATAAACTGTGTAAGTAATCTTCTCTTGAGAAGCATTGGATTATTTCCAATTTTTCTCTCATGTAAACAAAACTACATGTAAATAAACTTATATACATGTCATTTTGTGCCTGTGCACGTGTATCTAGAAGATGAATTCCAAGAAGTAGGTTTGATGCATTGTAAGTGAAAGCCAGTCTTCTGGTGGTTTTACTAGCTATAGCCAATTTGCCCTCCCTAGAGTTTGTACCAGTGGCCCTCCCACCAGCAGCCTCTGAGATGCAGACTTGATCCAATCATTCATTTCTTAAATAACTTTGATTGTGGTCTTTAGTGTGACAAGCATGGAGCTGAACCTGATGGAAGCCTTACCCACCCACCCCCCCCCCCCCCAGCCTCCTCTTGCCCAGTGGCACTGGATTCAGAAACAACCATTTTTGGTCTTATGGATGAAATGCCCCCATGAGAGTGGCATGCAGAGTCTTCAAAAGGCATGCTGGTGAGAATCACCTGAATTGAGGGGATCTCTTCCACACCTCCTTCTGCTGAGCCCTTGTAGCTGCTGCTTGTCTGTTTATTTGCCCCCAATGGCTTTTGACCCTGAACCCATCCATTCTGCTCTTGGTCTCCTGGTAAACATTCCAGGTGTGCTCCCGCACCAGTGCTCAGCCATGATTTCCACTTCTTAGGGAGGGACACAATCAACTTTTAAGTCTGGACACCTCAGGCAGGTGGGAATTGAGAAAACAGAGTATGAGCCGCACAAGACAGGGTAAGTTTCCTGGCTGCCTGGGTCCTGGGAGTTGCCTCGTGCCTACCTGGGCTTGCCGTCCAAACTTTTGCTTGAGCTCTAGAGTAGGTGTCCTGAACTCAACTGCGTACAGGGCCATCCAGATAAGGTACATGAAACCCTCAGCTGGGGGTGTCTGGGGAGGTGCAGAGAATGTTGTAGCAAATTGCCCCCATGCAGGTGTCCTGAGCCTAGGAAGTCAGAACATTTGATATCTTCAAGAAAAGCTAGAGACCTAGATTTTTGTGTTAAATCCAACCATAGTAAAATGTTGGCAACTGATTCATGTGAAAATGACACCAGAACCTGTGATAATAGCTTTGGGAACTCCAACTGGTATATCCAAGAGTTCGGTTTGATCTGTGGGCCACCAGTTTGCATCTCCACCCTGCTGTCCCCAAGGCACTGCTTGTTGGTATTAGCTTATAGCAGCTCTTCTCAGACAATTTTCTATAAGACCTCGACCAATTTCCAAGTCATCAAATTACAAGAAACATTTTGTGACTGCCACACGTCCCAGTGCTCCCAGTCCCCCTACCATGTCTGTGTGCACTGGGGTTTGTATCCTACTCTGAGGGGAGGAAGGATTTCTTGGCTCATTTGCCAAGAAATTCATGAAAATACAAGGCTGGTTTCTCACAGGCAAGATCAACACTGTCTTACATGTGTTTGGCCATCTTTACCACTTTCAGAGCCTTAGTCTCATCTTGAGCCACAGCCCCACCTTGCCTCTTTCTAGAATGGTCCTCCAAGCAAACCTCTGCTTGTTTGTACCTCTCTTAGTTCCTCCCTGAAGCAGTGTCTCCTTTTCTTCTGGGAAGTAGAGCCCAAGAATGGAAAGAATGTATAGATTCTTCAGCCTGTCCAAGCCTCAGTTTCCTCAGCTGTAAAATGGGGTCAGTAACAGTGCCCCCTCGACATCACAGAGCAGTAGTGAGAATCCAATTGCTCTGTGTGAAAATGCTCTGTGACTGCAAGGTGTTGCCAAGTGCATGTCAGGGTTTTTTTTCTTCTTTGTTTTTATTATTGCATAAGAGAATTGCAGCTATAAAAAAGGAAGCATTTAAAACATAAAACAGGGGTGTTCAATCTCACTATGCTAACCCATGCAGTTATTATTTTCTAGTATTTTGTATTCTCTTCCAGTTTTTACCTGTATAAAAACAATCAGAGGGTGATCCTGAGCTGAATCACTTTCCCTCCAGGCTGCCTCCTGCCCTTCTGTTCTCCAGAACATGGGAGGGGGGCAGAACCACAACCACCCCCCCCCCCCCGGAGGATGCCTGGTGAATGATTTATCACTGAGTATTTTTTTTAACTTTTTTAAATGTTTATTTATTTCTGAGACAGAGGGAGACAGAGCATGAGCAGGGGAGAGGCAGAGAGAGAGGGGGAGACACAGAATCAGAAGCAGGCTCCGGCCTCTGAGCTGTCAGCACAGAGCCTGACGTGGGGTTTGAACTCACAAGCTGTGAGATCATGACCTGAGCTGAAGTCGGACGCTCAACCGACTGAGCCACCCAGGTGCCCCTCACTGAGTATTTTTAAAGAGGTCAGATATTTTATGCAGCATGAGCAGGCTAATTCAGAGTTCATCTAATACCAAAATGCCTAGAAAGCAAACCCTCAAAACAAAACCCTCAAACCCTCAAAAACAGACTTCTTCACAGTGATGCCTTCTTTTTCAGAAGACTTCATAGTTAAAGGGTTTTCATATGTGGTATGTTATCCTATCCTTTTAACGGTGCTGAGAGGTAGATAGGACAGCAGACATATTCATTGCCATTTTACACCTGAGAACAGAGAAGCTGAGTGGTTTGTTCAGGGTTACGATTAGTTTGTGCTTAGGCTGGGCTTGGAACTCAGATTTGACAGATGCTTTGCCTGCTAAGTTTCTGTCAGTTTTTTTTTTCTTCTTTTTCTTTATAATCTCTGGGCTCAGTGACCATAAATAGCACTTCTTCTCTGTGAATCCATCCATAGACAGCATCTCTCACATAATTCTCTATAAATACTGTTATTTTATTAATAAAGTATGCTTTGAAGCTACACATATCGTTATCTGAATATTATAACAACTGCAAGATATAACTTATTATCACCCTTTCTTTTTCTTTTCCTTTTTTTTTTATTGAGAGAGGGTGCAAATGAGCAAGGTAGGAGAGGGGTGGGGAGAGAGTGAGAGAATCCCACGAAGGGCAGAGAGAGGGAGAGAGAG
This sequence comes from Prionailurus viverrinus, assembly GCF_022837055.1. Lineage (NCBI taxonomy): Eukaryota > Metazoa > Chordata > Mammalia > Carnivora > Felidae > Prionailurus > Prionailurus viverrinus. Next base: position 91,758,863 of record NC_062568.1, read on the forward strand.
AGAGAGAGAGAGAGAAGGAGGGAGAGAGAAAGAGAACCCTATGATGGGCAGAGAGACAGAGAGAGAAGCAGGGCTCACCTAAAGTGGGGCTCTTGCTCACCCGAAGCCGGGGTCCTTATGAACCCTTTCTAATGAACCCCAGTGAGCTACAAATCTTATTGCTTGGTGAGTGCTTGGAAGAAGTGGGTCACAAACTCAAATGTAATAGTGAATTTTAATTATATTAGCATCCTGCATTGCATGTTATTGAAACTGCTTGTAAAAATTATTTTCTCCACAATAGCTATTTTACTTTGTGAAAGTAGCTTTTTTGTGTAGCTCCTTTCACATCTATTATTTCCAGCCAATCTTCACTGCATCTCTATGAGGTGGTCAGGACAGCTATGAAACCCAAGAGCATCTGGGCGCTCCACCCTTTTGGGGTCCCCTTCCACTTGAGTATCCAAATAAAAGGGCTCCGGTCTCCCTTCTGTCTGGGGCCAGCAGGAATTCATGGTTCCATGAATTTCCAGGGGATGCAAGCTTGAGGCAGAGGATGGAGCGATGATGAGCCCCCCTTGGGACCCCGGTGAGGGAGGTTTTACAGCCCCGGGTAAGCCCACACTGCCGGTGTGTGTGCTTCAGAGAGCTGCCTGACCTGTGGGGGTGCTGCCCTTCAGCAGCCTTTCTTCATCCTGACCATTCACCACTCATTCCAGATTGCCGTGTGTTGCAGACTTTATTGAAGTTTGGGGGGAAATGGAAGGTAATTACACCACAGGCAAAAAACCACTTCAAATTCCATTCAGATGTTCTTGTGCACAGAAATATACTGAGCACTTTTCACCACAGGGAAATTCCTTATTCAGCTGCTGCATATTGTCGGAACCTTCTTGCTGCCTCCGTGGACTCCATATTTCCTTTCTCTCACTTCTGATGACTCTCTGCCCCTTTGCTCTGGGCTTAAATTTTCTCTAACTTTGATTTTCTTCAACCTTTTTTTTTTTTTTTCAGACCATGCTTTGGAGGGGCCTGGCTTTATTCTCAAATAAGCTTATAAGGTATTTTCCTTAATAAAGAACTATCTTCCCAGATTTGAATTCCTAATTTCACAAAAGTGTCTGTAGGGGTGCCTAGGTGGCTCAGTCGGTTGAGCATCCGACTCTGGCTCAGGTCATGATCTCACGGTTTGTGGGTTCGAGCCCCACGTCGGGCTCTGTGCTGACAGCTCAGAGCCTGGAGCCTGCTTCGGATTCTGTGTCTCCCTCTCTCTCTGCCCCTCCCCTGCTTGCCCTCTGTCTCTCTGTCTCTGTCTCTGTCTCTCTCTCTCAAAAATAAATATTAAAAAAAAAGTGGCTGCAGCTGGTTCTTACACTAATTTTTTAAATGTTTATTTATTTTTGAGAGAGAGACAGAGCATGAACAGGGGAGGGGCAGAGAGAGAGGGAGACAGAGAATCCAAAGCAGGCTCCAGGCTCTGAGCTGTCAGCACAGAGCCCTAGTCGGGGCTTGAACCCACAGACCGTGAGATTATGAACTGAGCCAGAGTCGGATGCTCAACCGACTGAGCCATCCAGGCATCCCAGCCATTTCTTACATTAATTCTGATTTTTCCTTTCCTTTTCATGGGTAATTATTTCCATTTTAAAGATGAGCAAACTGAGACTCTGAGTCTTTAGATGGCTTGTATGAGTGCCAGAGTTAGTGACGGGTGGTACCAAGACCTTGTTCTGAGGCTTTTCCCTCTATCCTTGTATTTTTAAAGAGGCTTCAGTGTTAATAGTGTTTGTTGTAATGATATCAAGCCGTATCTTAATTTACTTTTCTCCATTATAAGTGATTACCTCAAAGCACACTTTGCATTGACTTTCCACTGTTCAGAATTCAAGGAACTAAATCTTGATGCTAAGGAGCAACACATATCAGGGCTGCTGTTAACACAGCCAAGTCAGGCTGTTTATATTCTTGTAAAAATAATTGTCTCATTAATCTTCACTGTAACCACCTTGTCCTGTTGCCAAGGTCAAGTTAAAGAAGTGGGTGAATTGCAAATATGTCACCAGGCAGACAACACTTGATCCCTACGCCAGGGCCATTTGAAGTGGCAATGAGTGTTGAGGGGTCAGAAGCTGGATGGAGATGAGAGAGATAGAGAGAGGTCCACCCTCTGTGAACATGCAAAGTGGACCAATTCTCAGCAACACCAGAAACATGTCATGTATGTTAACCAGGCACCGAAAAGACTTCCCAGCAAGGGAGGTCTAATTTCCTGTAGAATTCAGTTCTACGAAATCAGCTCACTTGTGAATTAAATGGTAAACTTTTACTCCCCTTGTAGGCAAACATTTCTCTTTTAGTGCACAGCCTGCTGTCATGAAGACAGTGACTTAAACACAGGAGAATCCATGCAGACAAAAGCTTTTGCTCCGATGCACAAATTACATCACTGGATAGTAACTGCAAAAGAATGTATCATGGCAGGTCATTGATTTATGAGCTAAGCTTAGGAGAAAGAAATGAAGAAAAGGACCCTTAGAGGTGATTATACATTTTTAGGAGCGAGGAACACTGTGTCTTTAATTTGATTGTCTTATTCAGTAGTTATTTACTGGGCAAGTACGGTGCTAGATACAGTAGAAGCAATGGTAAACAAGGCACTGAGCCTGTTTTTAGGAGCTGACAGTAAATGGGAGAATAAAGCAGGACTGCCCAGATGTGACAGGTGCTGTGAGAGAGGTAATAATCCAGGGAGCTGTGAGAACACAGAGAAGCAGTCTTGTGGTCAGAGAGCTTGTGTGAGGAAGTAAGCTGGTACCTGCAGGATGAGAAAGAGTGCTTCAGGCAGAGAAAGGAGTAGGGGTTACTCCAAGCAAATGGAAGATCAGTGAAGTTCAGAGGTTGGAAGGAGAGAGATATGTGAGGGCAGCTAGGGGTGGTGTTCTAGAGAAGGGAGGAGAGAAAATGCCAGGTACACTTCAGACATGTTGAGGCTGTGGTATTTGGGAGAATCTAAGTAGAGATGCTCAGGAGAAAAACGGAGCAGCTTAGAGATGAAAATGTAGTCTGGGGAGTCATGAGCACTCAGCCTGGAAAGCGCTGGGTATTGAAGCAAGCACCCAGGGTGTTTTGTGTAGACTGGGATGTGGAGGACCCCGAGAAAGCCCAAAATTTATGAAATGGGCAGAAGAAGTGCAGCCCCCCCAAGGAGCCTGGGCAAACAGGTCACAGAGGTGGGAAGGAATGTGGCATGATGGTAGCCTGTCTGTTTTTCCCTCGGGGGAATGTGTGCTGCATCACCATAGTGAAGACCTTCAGACTGGCTAACCTGGGAGAATGCCATCAGACTCACGGGCTGGGCAGCCTAGGGGAACGTCTGGGGACACAGCAGCTGCCACAGTCAGCATGTCTGCTAGTCAGATCCAGCTTCAGGTCTGCTGGTTTGAGACCCCTAAACTAAATCAGTTTGTCAGGCTTACATGAAGAAGTCAACAACGTGTTGTTTGGTGACTTGCTGGATGACTTCTCTTTGGTTATTGTCAAAATGGAGGGAGAATACGCCAGTCCAGGGCTCTTTCCCATACACCATACAGCTTCAAGTTTGAGTAGACATCTGCAACCTGCAAATTCTGTGCTAGGTTTTAGGTGTTGTGGGGGAGTACCAGATGTTCATTTATCTGTAGGGATAAAGTCATGAAAACTCTCCGTGCTCTACTTAAATAATGAGAGTTTTCATGCACCCCCTTTTATTTCTTTTGTAAACAGAGGACAGTGGTTTCCACAGCTGGAATCCTTTGATCACACAAGATCTTAAAAGTAGAAAGAGAGTAGCATTCCATTCAAGCCCACTAGTATCTTATCTGCTATGGCCTAGCACCGGGCAAAAAGTGTTTGTAGCGTGTGTTTTCCATTCCTTTTCACGTAATTCCTAGAGATAGAAGTTGGCGACGTGCTCAATACTAGGGCAGGAATGATACGAACTTATCTTTCACATCCTTAAAACTTTCTTTAGAAGCCACCACAGCTCTGGAATAAATAGTATTTCTCTCCAAGCTTGTGCAGCGCAGCTGGGCCGCAGGCACCCCGTGAGGGAGGGGAAGCAAGCAGAGCATTCGGCATCTGGGAAACATGAGTGGATGTAGTCAGTTCCTTCACTCTTTCATGCTTTGGATAACAAAGATTTCATGGTAGGGAGTTGCTAAACCTGGCTCACATGACAAAAATCTTTCATTAACTGGATTTCCCTCTGGCTCAGGCCGCACAAGCCCATTCCTCATGCTTCCCTGGGCGCATTAAGCAAAGGGCGTTTGTCATTCCTTGTGTTTTCTCATCCTTTCTGAGTTCTGTCTGGTTCTTGTGCAGTTGGGCTTGGCCAAGAGGAACTAGGGGCATGAGGGTTCTAGGGAGAACCCTCACCTAGAATTGAGTATGTACATGGAAGCCATTACTTACTTTTCTTATGTGTATTTGAAAATAGCTTTGCTTCCCCTCTCTCTCTCTCTCTCTCTCCCTCTCCCTCTCCCTCTCCCTCTCCCTCCCTCTTCCCCTCTCTCCCCCCTCCCTCCCTCCCTTTTTCCCATCCTCCTGTCCTATCCTTGCTTCCCTCTCATCACTTCCATTTCTACCTTCCCTTTCTTCTCACTACCCCTTTTCTCACTTCCTGTTCTCACTTCTCTATTACTGCTTCCATTTTCTTTCCTCCCTTCCTTCACAATTTTTTTTACTTCTCTTTTCATTCTTGCCTTTTCTTGCTAAACTTTCCTATGTCCTTCCTTCTTTCCCTTTTTCCATTTTTTCTATTTTTTCCTTTTCCTTTGACCTCTTTCTTTTTTTCTTCTCCATTTCCCCTCTCCTTGCCTCCATTTTCATTGATTTTGTCTTTTCCTTTTCTTGCTGTTTGTCCTTTATTTTTATCTCTTTTCTTTCCTTCCTTTTTTTTCCTTATTTGTTTACTTCTCTCCTCTTCCTCTCTTTCCCCATCCTTTTTCCTTCTCCTCCTCTTCCTCCCCTTCTTCTTCATCTTTGTCTTTTTCAAGTTTACAATTGTGATAACTACAGGATTTCTAGCTACTGAAAGAGCATACACTTCCCAGTAAGCTAAACCAAACTTCACCTCCTATCTCTACCTCCTTTTTAAATTTTTAAAAATTTTTATTTTATATTTAGTTATTTTTGAGAGACAGAGAGAGACAGAACACAAGCGGGAGAGGGGCAGAGAGGGAAGGAGACACAGAATCTGAAGCAGGCTCCAGGCTCCGAGCTGTCAGCCTAGAGCTGGACACGGGGCTCAAAACCAACAACCATGAGATCATGATCTGAGGCCAAGTCGGACGCCCAACCAACTGAGCCACCAGGGCACCCCTTCCTTTTTTTTTTTTTAATATATTTTTGAGAGACAGAGAGTGTGTGCAAGTGGGGGAGGGGCAGAGAGAGAGGGGGACAGAGGTTCCCAAGCCAGCTTTATGCTGACAGCAGAGAGCCAGATGTGGGGCTTGAACTCACGAATCGTGAGATCATGACCTGAGCTGAAGGAAGCGGCTCAACCGATTGAGCCACCCAGGTGCCGGGTCTCTACCCCTTTTTAACCATGTGAGCGTGGGCAGATCACTCCATCCCTCTGAGCACAGTGTCCTCATCTTTAGGTCATCTAGTTGCCAGTTGAGTCACTCTGTGTAGGAGCGCTGACAGCATGGACTCCATACCTGGCCCTCCATCTTGTTCATGCCCACACAATGACCTCCCTCAAGGCTATGTGTTCCAGGCCCCTTGGAGGTTAATTATGCCCTGAATGAAATGCGGGAGGGCTTGTTCTGATCTTCCCTAATGTGGCATACAAGGGCCTTACTTTAGGTAACTACCCTATGACCTCACCATCATGCTCCCTCACTCTACAGACGCTATGGGTTAAGGTCTAGGCTGGGTAGAGAATGGCTGCATGGTGGCTGGGTCATTGTCTACACTATTCCCCCACTGTCAGCAAGTTACCTTGAATAAAGCTGTGTGAAGGGTATGGAGTGTCTTGCTTCATTTATCCATCTTAAAGTGACTTCTCAGTCTGGAGGCTACTTTACTGACCCTCCTCCCTGTTCTAATACCTTGTCTTCCAAATAAAATTGGCTGGAACCTCATCTGAAGGGCAGCGGGGGGGGGGGGGCACATGTCTCCAGATTTTAGGGGAGACAGTTGCTTTGGCTTTCCCAGTGGATTCTGAGCTCCTGTGCCTGCCACACAGTTCAAGAGAGGAGTCTTACAGTCCCACACTCTCTATTTATTCTTCAAGTGTTTCTTCTGCTTTCTTCTGCAAACATCTCTCACACACAGTGTTTGTTTGTAGCAGTGCTTGTTTGTGCTGGTGGATTGCGGCCAATGAGGGGTTTTGCATCTCCTTGTTGCTGTTTGCATTTGGTCTCTCTCCGAAGTGGAGGTGGCAAGTTTGTGGCCAACAAGCTGAATCTGGCCAGAAAACAAAGGCAATCCATAGAAGTACTATTTAGCTGGCCCAGTGTTGTACACAAACCTTTCCATTTGTTGCTAGCATTTGAAAATCAGGATTTCACATGAAGATTTAGTTTTCTGGCTGCTCTTGAAAAGTGGAAGATCAGGTCATGCTGGGTCCTCACTTCTGCATGACTGGGTGCAATGGTATTGTTTGCTCCCTTAGAGGAGCCCAGCCATCCAGTCCCCCTCACTACCCTGGTCTCTTCACTCAGGATGGTACCTGCCTGGTGCCTGGAGGCATTGTGGGGACAGAGGCTGTTCTCTTTACTAATGCTTCTTCAAAACATCTTGTTTACGATCCAAATCCTCTCAGATCCACTAAATACTTCCTTCCTGACATTATCGCCCTTGCAGCAATGAACCCATGACAGGCTATATCTCCTTAAATGGAGAGGAGGGAATCAGTTTATCAGGATTAAAAAATTATTAGGAAAAAACCATTTTGCCCTGAATTATTCTTCGAAATAACAATTTAATTTTTTCATGTTTTTTTTTAAGGGGGATAAAGTTTCCTTTTATTCTCATATCTTGTCAGGACAAAGTGATGTTTTGGGGTATGTTACAAAGTCAGGTTAAATACAGTTCTTAAAGTACTTAATTTTTTTGTTAAAATCTTTAGCTTTGCCAACGTTGATATACTTTGGATTCTCTCTAAATATTATGGCATGTTAAATAAAGCCTTGCTTGCTGCCTTCATCCAGTTAGTCAAAATTTTTCTCCATGAATTTCCTGACATTTTTTTGATTTGGGGATTTTCCTTTTTCCTGTTATAGCCTGATGGTCACACCCTGCAGAAAGACAACCAGTCCTTCCTTGGCCATGTTATATCAGATTGAACCCCTGGCGTTCTCTGTTCTCCTTCACCTTTGTCCCTTTCTCTATAGCACTTGTTGTGTATCATTTATTGTCTGTCTCCCTTCATTGGATGCAAAACCCGTGAATGCAGTATGTTTTGCTGTTTTGTTTACCACCACATCCTGGTGTGGTCCTCTGTAGGCTTTCAGTAGAATTGTAGGATTGTTGTAGAATTGTAGAAATCTTGTAGAATTGTTGGCTCCTGGGCCAGGAAGGGAGGTGGCCTCTCCCTGTCTTTAGAAGAACACCCAGCTCTGTCAGGCAGAGTCCCATCAGGAAGCCTCCAGCACTTCAGTCTGGGTGATGTGTGGAAAGTTTAAATGAAGGGGGCCTGTGGGCAGGGCTGAAGGAGATTAACAAGGTATAATGTGAAACTAGCAACAGCCATACCACCCCTATACCTGAAGGGACCGGGGGACAGGAGCCACTCCCAGAATCCTAAAGGATAGCTACCCACAGATGTCTGCTTGACATGAGTGTGACCTGTTGACAAGGGCCTCAGACAGCTGAGGAGAGGCTCTGGTCTCCTGCCCTCCCTGCCAAGTTGATCAAACCTAACGGAATCAGAAGACAAAATTTCCCATCAGTGTGGTGCATCAAGTCAGCCCCTGGGACACATGGTCTGGTGCAGAGTATGGAGGGTAACCCTGGAAGGACCAATGGAGCATCCAGCATAAAAGCTCTCCTGCTGTGCTTCTTGATCAAGCATAACTATAATTAGCAACTAGCAGAGGAATTGTTGGGATGCTAGAAGGGGGGCCTCTTGCATCTAGATAGCAGTCAGTCTGGAGACAGTTAAGTAACCAAAAGTCAGAGTGCATAACTAGATGGCTGTCCAAAGACTATGTAAATAGCAAATTTGGGGGGCAGTCTATGGAAGCCTAGTAAAAGTAGGAATAAAAGGATAAAGGTAAAATGAGGAACCTAGAACCTATAAACCATCTGCAACATGGGGTTCAGGGCACAGGACTCCATGGGCTTTTCCAGCCACAGGCCTGCCCACAAGCTGATGGCCAGGCAGCTTCCCTGCTTTTACCTGGTGCTTCTTGCTCCTCAGCCTGAGATTTTCTGATGTGTTGCAGCTAAAAGGTGGAGCTGTGAATGTGGATGTGGGCGGGGCTGGCAAATATGTTTTTGACTGGAAATCTATTGAGAAAAAAAGATGTTCTCTTTTGTGGAAAGGAGGCTGGGGATTCACATCAAAGAACCCTCCTTTGATTTGGAAGTGAGTTTGGTCCTCTTGGTCCACTGCTCTTACCCTCTCAGCTCTTAAATCACTTTTTCTCTGAATAACATTCTCAGACCTGGTCCTATTTCCTCTTCTTAAGTTTGAATCAGTGGTTCCTTCATCTGTGATGCCTTTGCTTTTGGAGTATTCTTATGTAAGGGCACTCTTTCTTTTTTTAAAGTTTCTTTGTATTTTATTTATTTTGAGAGAGAGAGGGAACTCGTGGGAGAGGGGCAGAGAGAGAGGGAGAGAGAGAATTTCAAGCAGGATCTGTGTGGTCAGTACAGAGCCCAATGAGGGACTCAATCTCACAAACCATGGGATCATGACCTGAGCTGAGATCAAGAGTCAGATACTTAACCAACTGAGCCACCCAGGCACCACTAGAGCACTTTCACTTTGTAATATATCTGGTTGTTAGTTGATTTGTTTCCTCTCCTACACAGTCACACACGTGTGTGTTCACACACACACACACACACACACGCACACACGCCACACCTTCTTTGAGGGCTTTGTTCATCTCCATATTCCCATACATAGTGCCTTAAACATGGTAAAAATGTCAATAATGTTTTTTGCATGAATAAATTACTAAATGAGAGTTGACCTACCTAGGATTGCCTTCCTCTGTGTTCACAGTGTTCTAGTTCCTACCTGTCTCCTCTCTGTCATGAAAGTTTACCCCCATGTTCCATTGTTTCTTCAAAGCCCTGCTAGATGACCAGCTAATTTGAAATTCCAAACCATGACAATGCAAGAGTGTGTATAACTGGTTATATGTTACCTTCTACTGGAAATTTTGTAGACAAGTGTCTTCATTTCTTGATCCAAATGGAATGATTTCCCCCATGTGTGACCTTTTAGCAATCTAGTTGTTGAGTAATGTTTCTGGTTGAGGGCACTCATAGCAGTCTCTTGAGTGACATGCCCATAATTAGCTGCCTACTTTGTATGATTATGGTATCTCCCTGATTTTACCTCCTACTGTGTATGTCTGTTCATCTCTCCTTTTATTCCACCTTTCTTAACACTGCCCCATTTCCCAAACCATAGCAGGTGCCTGGGACATGGTAGTTTTGTACTGAGCTTCCTTTCTTGTGTTTGCGTGAATGGAGGCTGAAGTTTCAACACCCCTGAAAACATTGGAAAGGGACTTCTGGCATCTCTGAAGGTGGTGTGGGAGAGATGAATGTGTTTTTGTGCTTGTGTATTAAACCTAAGCAACCTGTGTTCTAAAATTTTGAATGTGACCAAAGGTGCGAACTCAGCATATGGAGAACAAAATAAATGAGTTAATGATTTCCTTTCTGAAATGATATCAACTTCAGAGTTCATCTGAATCAGATTCATTTTGCAGATGTCTGTGCTCACCCAGTTAACCAGAATTCTAACACCTATAGCCGGTAATTCAGAATCTGCTGATTTGGAGACAGCTTGTGGCTACAGACATTTTAACCCACTCACTGTGGGTAGCTGGGAGCTCCTCTGCTCAGGTATAATCCCCCACAGGAGCCATCAGCCCTACAAGTGCTACGTTTTTGACAAGCCATTTTTGTGCATACAGGATTAAATTATTTCACAGGGGAAAGGAAGGAGCTAAGGATGGGAACATTGAATGCTGCAGGAAAGGGGAAAACAATGTCATAGCAGCCACTTTTTCTCTCCAGGATGCTACGGGAATCCGTATAAATTTGCTGGTTTATAAAAATGACTCTGGTGTATCCGATCATTTTCCTACTGTCTTGTTCAAAGATCACAAGCCTGAAGGTTTGAACCAAAAGGAGAGCAATACAGTGTTTGACTGCTGGAAAATTCTGAGATATTTGAAATCCTCCTCTGGTTCTCACAGCACCTTATGAGTCAAAGCACTTAGCCTGTTTATTTCTTGTTTGGGTTATGAGTTGTGTCCTCTAAACTTTAGATTTTTTGAAGACAGTGATTTGATTCCCTTAATTACTGTGATGAACTATGGTTAACCGTATCTGCTACATAGCAAGTACTCAATGTTCCTTAGCTATAAGTGCAGTGATGAAATGTGTAGGTCAGGGTACTGACATACTTGCACTTTTAAGATGCTCTTCTAATACAAAGAAAATAGGGGTAAAATACACAGTGCCAGCATGGAGAAGAACAACACAAGAGGAGAACCTGGACTGCCTAAGGATTTACATGTAAGGGAAATAGTGTGTGGCTGAGGCAAGTAGACACTGGCAGGACATGCCCTGCTTTAGAAGCTTGTTGAGCACGAGAGGATACAGCAAAGCAAGTTATAACCTAACCTATGCTGAGAATACCACTCTGGTGTATAGTACATGGTCTAGGTGTTCAAGAGCATTGTCAAGGTAAATCACCACTGATCTGTGTGGGACCAGTGTTCATTCATTGACTATATTCAAAATGGTGGTGGTGGTGGACAAATGGAACCTTATAGCTATCTCACTATTTGGCATTGGACGTCACATTGACCCTTGGGGTCTAGACATAGACCTCATACTTTTTGCCAAAAAATCTAAGTGACTCTGGGTTTGGAAACACATTTTTAGATATGATACAAAAAAAAAATCCATGAAAAAAAATGTTAGGCTTTGTGAAGAGAGAATCTTTTCACTGAGATATTTGTTAAGAGAATGAGGAGGCCAAATCACAAATTGGGAGAAAATATTTGCAAAACATTTATCTGAGAATGGACTTGTACTGAAAGCATACAAAAAACCCCTCTGCTCAACAATATTTCTCATAAGGGAAGTGCAAATTAAAACAATGAGATGTCACCATATAACTACTGGCATGACAAAAATCCAGAAAACTGTCAATACCAAATGCTGGTGAGGATGTGGAACAACAAGAACTCCTATTCATTGCTGGTGGGAATTCAAAATGATGCAATCACTTCAGAAGATAGTTTTGCATCTTCTTACAAAACTAAACCTAGTTTCACCATATGATCTAGCAATCACACCTCTAGATATTTATGCAGTTGAGTTGGAAACTGCATGCAAATATTTATGGCATCTTTATTTACAACTTCCAAAAACTGAAAGCAGCCAAGAGGTTCTCCAACAATTGAATGGAGAAATAAACTGTGGTACATCCCTCAAATGGAATATTATTCAGGGATAGGAAATGAGCTAGGGGTGCATGAATGGCTCCGTCGGTTGAGTGTCTGAGTCTTGGTTTTGACTCAGGTCATGATCTCACAGTTGATGAGTTCAAGCCCCGCATCTGGCTCTGTGCTGACAGTGCAGAGCCTGCTTGGAATTTTCTCTCTCCCTCTCTCTCTGCCCCTCCTCTGCTCGTTCTCTCTCTCTCAAAATAAGTAAATAAACTTAAAAAAAAAAAGAAAAAAGAAATGAGCTATCAAATGACAAAAAGACATGGGGAAGTCTTTAAATGAATATCGCTAAGTGAAAGAAGCCAGTCTGGAAGGGTTACAAACTGTATGATTCCAACTGTAGAAAGTCTGGAAAAGGCAAATAAAGAAGGTAAAAAAGATCAGTGATTGCCCAGAGTGAAAGGGGAGAGGTGAAGTATAGGAGATTTTTAGGAGGATTGAAAAATTCTGTATGATTTTGTAATTTTGTACATGACATTATGCATGTGCCAGAACCCATAGAAATTATAGCACAAAGAATGAACCTTAGTGCACACCAATTAAAAACTAGTTTAGGAAGTTCGCAGATTCTAATAAAGAATGTATACTGTAACAAAAGAATATAATTGCATTAGAAATGTACAAAATAATCCACTGAAAGGGATGGGGGAAAAGATGCTGACCTAAATAACTTTGGAAATTAATGTGGTTTGTAGATCAAAGGCAAAGGAACCACACATAAGAGATATAATCTAGTTGATAAAGTTGTTTTTCACAAGGAAACAGGTTGACATTCTGATACTACTATACAAATATACTGGAATTGAACAATTAAGCAAATGGATGGTGAATAGTGAGATCAAGGTTTCTCACTGTTGTAGTGAAAATTTACAGACATGCAAGGGCAGAGGTTAGAATGACCCATGTGGGTGGTCAAAAGATGCAAACTTCTAGTTGGAAAATAAATAAGTCCTTGGATGTGATGTACAGCATGGGGACTATAGTTAATAGTCACTATTGTTAATACTCTATTGTATATTTGAAAGTTGCTAAGAGAGTTGTCTTAAAAGTTTCATTACAAGAGAAAAAATGTAAATGTATGTTGTGATAGACGTTAACCAGATTTATTGTGGTATTTCGCAATACTCAGAAATATCGAATTGTTATGTTGTACACATGAAGCTATGATAGTGTTAAATGTCAATTATGTCTCAAAAAATTAAAAGAATAATCCATGTAAACTAGATTTGAAGATGGCAGTGGGAACTAATGTTTAACTTAATGTAGACATAAGTGGCTGCATATAGAAAAGTTTACAGATCGTAGTATACATACATATATTTCTTTTTTTAATTTAATTAATTTAATTTTAATTTCATTTTGAAATATACATCCAAATTAGTTAGCATATAGTGCAACAATGTTTCAGGAGTAGATTCCTTAATGCCCCTTAACCATTTAGCGCATCCCCCCTCCCAGAGTAGAACCCTCTGTTCTAAATATTTAAGAGTCTCTTATGTTTTTCCCCCTCCTTGTTTTTATATTATTTTTGCTTCCCTTCCCTTGTGTTCACCTATTCTGTGTCTTAAAGTACTCATATGAATGAAGTCATATGATATTTGTCTTTCTCTAATTTTGCTTAGCATAATACCTTCTAGTTCCATCCACGTAGTTGCAAATGGCAAGATTTCTTTCTTTTTGGTTGCCAAGTAATACTCCATTGCAAATATATACCACATCTTCTTTATCCATTCATCCATCAATGGACATTTGGGCTCTTTCCATACTTTGGCTATTGTTGATAGGGCTGCTATACACATTGGCTATTGTTGATAGGGCTGCTATAAACAAAGGTGTATGTGTCCCTTTGGAACAGCATACCTGTATCTGTTGGATAAATACCTAGTAGTGCAATTGCTGTGTCATAGGGCAGTTCTATTTTTAATTTTTTGAGGAACCTCCATACTGTTTTCCAGAGTGGCTGCACCAGTTTGCATTCCCACCAGCAGTGCAAAAGAGTTCCTCTTTGTTTGTACCCTCACCAACATCTGTGGTTGCCTGAGTTGTTAATGTTAGCCATTTTGACAGAGGTGAGGGGGGTATCTCTTTGTAGTTTTGATTTGTATTTCTCTGATGATGAGTGATGTTGAGCATTTTTTCATGTGTCAGTTGGCCATCTGGATGTCTTCCTTGGAGAAGTGTCTATTCATGTCTTTGCCCATTTCTTCAATGGATTATTTGTTTTGGGGGTGTTGAGTTTGAGTTGTTCTTTATAGATTTTGGATACTAACCCTTTATCTGATATGTCATTTGCAAATATCTTCTCCCATTCTGTCAGTTGCCTTTTAGTTTTGCTGATTATTTCCCTTGCTGTGCAGAAGTTTTTATTTTGATGAGGTCCCAATAGTTCATTTTTGTTTTTGTTTCCCTTGTCTCTGGAGATGTGTTGAGTAAGAAGTTGCGACGGCCAAGGTCAAAGAGGTTCTTTCCTGCTTTCTCCTTGAGGATTTTGATGGCTTCCTGTCTTACATTTAAGTCTTTCATCCATTTTGAGTGTCTTTTTGTGTATGCTGTGAGAAAGTGGTCTGGGCTCATTCTTCTGCATGTCGCTGTCCGGTTTTCCCAGCATCACTTGCTGAGAAGACTGTCTTTATTTCATTGGATATTCTTTCCTGCTTTGTCAAAGGTTAGTTGGCCATATGTTTATGGGTCCATTTCTGGGTTCTCTGTTCTGTCCCATTGATCTGAGTGTCTGTTCTTGTGCCAGTACCACACTGTGTTGATGATTACAGCTTTGTAATACAGCTTAAAGTCCGGGATTGTGATGCCTCCTGCTTTGGTTTTCTTTTTCAAGATTGCTTTGGCTATTCGGGGTCTTTTCTGGTTCCATACACATCGTAGGATTATTTGTTCTAGCTCTATGAAGAATGCTCGTGTTATTTTGATAGGGATTGCATTGAATATATAGATTGCTTTGGGTAGTATTGACATTTTAACAAGATTTGTTCTTCCAATCCAGGAGCATGAAATATATTTCATTTTTTGTGTCATCTTCAATTTCTTTCATGAGCTTTCTATAGTTTTCAGTGTATAGGTTTTTCACCTCTTTGGTTAGATTTATTCCTAGGTATTTTATAGGTTTCGGTGCAATTGTAAATGGGACCGATTCCTTGATTTCTCTTTCTATTGCTTCATTGCTGGTGTATAGGTATGCAGCCGATTTCTGTGCATTGATTTTATATTCTGCCACTTTGCTGAATTCAAGGATAAATTCTAGCGGTTTTTTTGTGGACTCTTTTGGGTTTTCCATATAGAGTTTCATGCCTTCTGCAAAGAGTGAAAGTTTGACCTCTTCCTGGCTGATTTGGATGCCTTTTATTTCTTTGTGTTGTCTGATTGCTGAGGCCAAGACTTCCAATACTATGTTGAATAACAGTGGCTAGAGTGGACATCCCTGTCTTGTTCCTGACCTTAGGTAGAAAGCTCTCAGTTTTTCCCCATTGAGGAGGATATTAGCGTTGGGTCTTTTGCATATGGCTTTTATGATCTTGAGGTATGATCCTTCTATTCCTACTTTCTTGAGGGTTTTTATCAAGAAAGAATGCTGTATTTTGTCAAATGCTTTCTCTGCATCTATTGAGAGGATCATATGGTTCTTGTCCTTTCTTTTATTGATGTGATGAATCACATTGATTGTTTTGCAGATATTGAACCAGCCCTGCATCCCAGGTATAAATCCCACTTGGTCATGGTGAATACTTTTTTTTAATGTATTGTTGGATCCGGTTGGCTAATATCTTGTTGAGGATTTTTGCATCCATGTTCATCAGGGAAATTGGTCTATAGTTCTCCTTTTTAGTGTGGTCTCTGTCTGGTTTTGGAATCAAGGTAATGCTGGCTTCATAGAAAGAGTTTGGAAGGTTTCCTTCCATTTCTATTTTTTGGGACAGCTTCAAGAGAATAGCTGTTAACTCTTCCTTAAATGTTTGGTATAATTCCCCCTAGAAAGCCATCTGGCCCTGGACTCTTGTTTTTTTTTTTTTTTTTTTTTTTTTTTTGCATATTGTTGATTACTAATTTGATTTCCTTACTGGTTATGGGTCTGTTCAAATTATCTATTTCTTCCTGTTTCAGTTTTGGTAGCATATATGTTTCTAGGAATTTGTCCATTTCTTCCAGATTGCCCATTTTATTGGTGTATAATTGCTCATAATATTTTCTTATTATTGTTTTTATTTCTGCTGTGTTGGTTGTGATCTCTCCTCTTTCATTTTTGATTTTAATTATTTGGGTCCTTTCCTTTTTCTTTTTGATCAAACTGGCTAGTGGTTTATCAATTCTGTTAATTCTTTCAAAGAACCAGCTTCTGGCTTCATCAAACATATATTTTGCTGTATCCACTGAGAAGGCCTAGAAGTAATGATGCGCCAGTAACAAGGAACACACCTAGTACCGAGATGTTGGTTTCCAATATCATTCTCCAATGAGGTGCCAGGACTCTCATTGGAGAAAAGGCTAATTCTAGGACTGGGACAGAAAATTTACAAGATGAAACTGGAGCGTCTTGTTCCAAAAAGTAAGGTGATGTACAAACAAAAACAAAAAAAAATTTGATGGGGTAAGTCAAAGAGACACAGGAGTGAACTGAAAAAGCTCCCAATGGCCAAACCTGGAAAAATTTGAGTAACAAAATAAAGTAATATTGGATTATAACTCAAAGTATTTCATGTATCCTCAAACCCAAAATTAATCGAATGCATTAATAAATTAAAAGAAGAAACTATTCTCCTATGTATACTTCCAGATAAATTATGCAGCTATTCCAGCTTCTAGGAGCATAATTCCCAACTCTTTAAATGTGGGTTATGCATTGTAAGTTCCTTCCAAAGAGTACAATATGGAAAGAGAAATAAAGGAGTAACTTTACTGTGTAAAAACCTGACAAACACCATCTCGGCCAGGTGATCAGGGTAAACATCAACAGTCATAAATTGTGTTGAGAATATATACCCTTGCAATGGCCCTTTACTTCTGTGGTCTTCCTCCCCCCAAATCCATGACCTTAGTCTAGTCATGAGAAAACATCAGATAGATCCCAATAGAGTGACTACAAAATCCTACAAAATCCCTGACTGTACTTCTGAAACTGCCAAAGTCATCAAAAAGAAAAGAAAACAAAAGAAAACAAAAGAAAAAAGAAAAAAAGAAAAAAGAAAAGGAAAGGAAATTCTGAAAAACTCTAATAACCAAACGGAGCCTGAGGAGATATTACCACTAATGTAATGTGGTATCCTAGGTGGGATCCAGGAATAGAAAAACAATATCAAGTAAACCTAAAGTTTGGAGGAAAAAAAAGAAATCTGGATCAAGTGTGGAATTTAGGTAATAATAACACATCATTAGTTCATTATTTTTACTAAATATTAATAAAAGGGGGAAACTAAGTACAGGATTATATGGAAACTCTGTACTATCTGCTCAGTCTCTCTGTAAATCTGTAACTATTCTAAAAAGTAATAGTTATGACTTAAAAAATAAAGCTATCAATTCTGTATGAATTGATGATCTTATCCCAAGTGTGGGGAAGAACAAGTTAATATATCTTCAAGTTAGAAGACCCATATTCAACACCTTCCTTGCCATTAACTCTCGAGTGCTTTTATGGTGGTTATGAAATCTCTCTAAATCTTAGTTTATCTATTTATAAAATCATGTTAATACTATTATATTCATCAAGGTTCTTCAGAGAAAGACAACCAAAAGGATGTATTATATATATAATATATCATATATATTAAGTATAGTATATAATATTATAGTGTATATACATATACATGTATATATACATATATATGTACAAATATAATACATATAAATAGTACATCCTATTGGTTGTATATATGTATGTCGATTGTATAATATGTCATAAGAGATTAGCTCACACAATTATGGAGGCCAGCAAGTCTCAAGGTCTGCAAGGGTAAGTAGTTGGCAAGCTAGAGATCCAGAAAAGCTTATAGTACATTCCATTCTAAAGACTAACTAACAGGCTTAAGATCTGGGAAGAACCAAAGGTTCGATCCAAAGGCATGAAAAAGCCAATGTCTCAGTTTGAAAGCAGCCAGGCAAGAGAAACTTTCTTATTCAAGGTATGACTAATCTTTTTGTTCAATTCAGGCCTTCCCACCCACATTAATGAGGCCCGCCCACATTAGGGAGAGCAATCTACTTTACTCAATCTACCCAGTTAAATGTTAATCATATCCAAAAATGCCCTGAAATTGAAAGAAACATCAAGAATAATGTTTGATCAAATATCTTGGCAGCCTTTAGCCCAGTCAAGTTGACACACAACTATCTTCTCATGAATACCTTTGTTATGACTATTAAATAGGATAATGTATGTTGTAGCACTTTGTAAAAACATGAAGTGATTAGCTATTGGTTTTGAATGACTATTCAGAATAATGGACAACTACTTAATTTGTTATCCCAAACTTTTTCCACTGATGTGTTTTAGGGATTTTAGATATTTCTCTATAATCATCCTTTTTTTGTTGTTGTTGCTATCTCATATTATTTTCCCATATCTGTGTAAAAAGCAACCTGATGAACCCATGAATTCCAAGGCCTTTGGGCTCCCCTGCCCTGTGTGATTGTCTAGGTCTCTCCTGTCCAAGCAGTTGATGGCCTTGGTTCCTAGCCACCTTCTGGTTCCCCTTGAGCCCCATCCATTTCATATTTATTTCCTGTGGGCCTATTTGTAACAAGTGCCCTCCTAGCCAATGTTTTGGTAGGCTCCTCCTGCCTTGAATACCCACATTGCTCTTTTATTTTAGCAGATCAATTCTTCCATTTTCCTTCTAGAGGGAAGAAAGAAAAAAAAAGGAAGAAAAGAGAATATTTGATCACTTGACCTCCCAGTAATTATGCTGCTGTGATGCTGGGTGTACCGGGCTCCCCATGCCCTCAGGCTTTCTCACACACCCCCCACCCCTGCATACATGGGAATCACCCTGAGGTCATGAGTGAACACATGAGTAAGGGGACTGCTCTGCTTCCAGGTCAGAAGTCTGCACATATCAGATACTGTTACAAAATAATTTCCTTCCCACTGACTGCTCTGGTTTTCAGGTAGGAAAAAGTTGTCACCCAAAGCAACTGACATTTGTGACTCTTCTTCTCAGACTGCATCTTTAAGAATGTTCCCATTCTAGCTTCAATTGGGTCTCAGCAGAATCCTGGAACTAATGGTCTGATACTGAAGATTAACAGCATAACTAATGTTGGTGTCTAATCAGTGGCCAGCTTCCCCAGTAGCTGTGCCTCCAAGCCTTTCTTTTAAGCTTAGGAGTCAGGCTCACTTTAGACCTCAGCTGGCTGCTCACATCTCTCGTAGCAACTGCTAAGGGTGCAAATGAGACCCTTTCACGAAAATAGTTCTATGGCTATTACAGGCCCCTGCTCTTATCGCAGAGAGGAAATACTTATCTCTGAGTCTTATATAATTCAAATGAGAGAGCTGCATAATGTGGCTCTCTCCTTTAAACTACAGGGAATCAGTGGTCTGCTCCTCAGAAAGGTCCTCTCTCTCTGCCTGAATGAAAATGATCCAAAGTGGGGAATGTCTACTGATGCTTGTCGCTAACAGGACTTTCAGCTCCTTACCAGGCAGGGTGGCCAGCAGGAGCCTCAGACATTTCACATATTTTTGCCGCTTGAGATCTCCTTCAGGTTCCTACATTAATTAGTCTATTCCTAACATTCATATCAGACAGATATTAGGGAGAAACACTTTGGTAAAAGGAGGGTTTTGGAATTGTCTCCAGTGAACAAGAAATTAGACTGAAATGTCCACCTGTTAACATTTGAGGATGAACCAGACTCTTTATGCAAAGAATATTACAAGAATGGCTGCTTTTCCACAGTATTTCCCAGCCTGAAGGCTGCATATCAATTTGCAGGGATTTTAAAAATCTATGATTTGGGCTAGTTTGCTGATTTGTTTTTTTCTGCTGTGCCTTCCAGAAGGATCATGACTTGGCTATACTTGTAAAACAGTTGTTAGGAACCTCAACATTACTCAAGTGTTTTATGTCTGAATGCTGCTTAAAAAGCCAGTTACTAGTTATGTTTGTCTGGGGGGGGGGGGTAATTTTATTAATTTTCAAGTCACTACTGCAAGTCTATTGAATGTCACTGTTGGTGAACTACCCATTTCTAGGAACATCTTTATGGAAAGGCACTCTGATATAAATTAAGGGTAATCCATGCTTGGGATTTATATGAGGCTATCTCTAGGGGAAGAGCTTTGGGAAGGAGGAAGAAAAAAGAAAATCTATATGAAACTATGAGGGGCAGATGCTTTTTTTAAAAAAAAACTGAGATATAATTGATACATTTGATATATAATTTTGTATTTGTTTCAGGTGTACGACATAACGATTCCATATTTGTATGTCATGAAATGATCACGACAATAAGTCTAGTTAACATACATTACCACACATAGTTACTTTTTTTTATATTTTCTTGTGATGAGAACTTTTAAGATCTACTCTCTTAAACAAATGCTTTCTTGCAGTTCTCTTCTTAGGGTGCATTCTGGTATAGTTGGTAATATAATCCTGCTCTTAGAAAGGTGAACAAGAGCTGGTATGAGGTATGGGTAAGCAGGCCCTGAGTAGATTACTGATGTTGTGTCCACTCTAGGTAAACTGGTCACACCTCATGCTTCACATGCCTAGACAACTTACCAGGTAGATGAGCTTTGGTCCCAAAGCCCCGGCTAGTGTTTACAGAGCAGGGCTTTTCCTGGGATACTTTAGGTTTTTAGAGACAAGTTGTCTCTGACCATGGCAGAAAGCTTAGCAGTAACAGGATTGTGGGCCTCAACCAGTAAAGGCTTACTATTTAATATCTCCTAATAAAGTACCATATGTTTACTAAGCTATGGGATAAGGCTTTGATGCTGAGGTGTAAAGTATGGGTTGAAATTCACATTCACTGGTCCTCACTTTACCATGTGATCTTCTTGCTTGCCCTCCTTTCTGAATATTTACACAACCTTTTGATACTCATATTGGATAGAAATACTTGGTCTATATACCTCAACATGTTGATGGGGATAGTTTTCATACTTAAAACTCATGACAAATTACATACTTTGTCTAAGTGCCATGTTTAGGAGCTCATCTATTTCAAATGAAGGGTATTCTTAGTTGCAAACTGAAATACATAGTCTACCCTGTGGAGTGGCTACAAGTTCTTAATGTTGTAATGGGTTCCACTAGTAGATTAACTACCCTACACTATTAATTAACCTAATCCCAAATTTCATGTGATTAAACAATCTGTGGAACTAATTATTCAAAAGGTATACATGTTGAAAACAATTTACTGAAAACAAAATTGAAAAAAAGGTTTGAAGATAGTAAATAGAGATCTTAGATAATTGACCCACAGCATCACGGAAGACCATTCAGAAGGATACTTTACAGGAGGGGAAGGAGTTAAGATAGAGGAATAGTAGGGGGACCCTGGGCTTTCCTCATCCCCCAAACACAGCTAGATCAACATCAAATCATTTTGAACACCTAGGAAATCAATCTGAGGATTAAGAGAACAATCTGCATAATTTGAGAGAGAGAACCTGACAGGTCCGAGGTGCAGAGACATGAATTGGGGAGAAAAGACTTGGAGCAGTGGAGGGTAGGGGGCCCTTTCATGGAGAGAAGAAGGGAGGGTGAGAGGGAGCATCACCTCCAGTTCATGCAAGAAAAGCACTCCCCCAAAACCGTTAACTGGGGAATTGGGAGGTGTGGAGTATCACAAATTTTTGCAAATAGTAGAGCTCAAATTACAAGATTTTGGAAGTCTTCTCCATTTGCTAGAGTCAATCTGAGCATGTGGTGGTGCTCCTGGAAGGAAGGAACACAGAGGCCCTGGAGTGGACACTGTGGTGGGGGATCCCCTGGGTCAAAATGAGAGAGAATATTCCTTTTCCTAAATTGAATTTAGAAGAGAATATATTGCCTCTCCAAGGACAAAAGACCTGGATGGTACCTTTGAGAAGCCCTTCAACAGAGGTATGTGCAGAGGGCAGATAAAGTGGTCACTGCTTTTCATTGTGCTTCACCATAAATTCCGAGCACATGTGTGGCTGTCCGACTGCTTTTCTGGGACAAAAATAGCACCAGAGACAGCCTACTGAGGAGGGAAATTGTTCTGTGCCATGCCAGCTCCTTTAAGATGTGAAGTTTTGAATCCCAGCTATGTGCCAGAGATGAAACACAGGAGAGCTATGGTGCCTGGCAGGCCAAAAGCCTGGACACAGACAGGGTGAAGGCAGTGATTTGATAGAAGCCTGGGACACCAGAGGGAAGATTGTTTACTTTTATGTGAGGGATTCTTAAACAGTGCTGGGCATGAGCTCCCCTGTTCAGGGATGATAGACCATGGTGATGCCCTTTCCCCCTGTCCTCCTAGGTTTGTGGGACCTCAGTGTGCAACACAGCACCCCTAATGCAGGCTAAAGATATTTACACCAGCACCCCTCTTCCCAGTGCCCTACAGGTGCATCCTTATTAGGGCAGATCTGGTTATGAGCCAGCATGTGGGCCTCTCCCCCAGAAGGACCAGCAGAGCCCCAACCCCCACCGCATGCAGCAAGTCTACTGATCATATAATGCTTCAAAATGTCAGCTTCAGTTCTTTAGTTCTGGTGGAAATAAGACCAGGCTTTTGTTTTCTTTTTGAATCAGGCCTGTAATTTTTTGTTCATTCATTAGGTTTTTTTTTTTCCCCTTTCCTGTTTTGTTTTTTGGATCTGGCTTCTTTTCTTTTCTTTTTTCCCCCCTGTTTGGAATCAGGCTTATAGGTTTTTTGTTTTTGTTTTTTTGTTTTTGGGTTTTTTTTTTTTTTTGGTTCCTTTTCCTTTTCTCTTTTTTGGATCAGACTTTGTTTTTTTAATCAGGTTTATTTTAACAAACAAATTCAAGCATACCTAGTTAAAGGTCCAAATACACCCCACTGCAAGCAAGGAGGAATTCTGCAGAGGACTAACCTGTGGGAAGGAGCAGCCAAATCACAACAGCAGGATGCACACAGCATCCACCAGAAAGCACTTCCTGAAGCACCAGGTCCTGGATAGCATATGACCTCTTCTTAATTTAGCCATTAGTCTCAGGAACAAGAAACATGACAAGCTTTCATAACACACATAGGACAGAAACCTAGACAAAATAACGAGAGAGGAATTCTCCCCCAAAATAAAGATCAAGAAGAAACCATAGTCAGGGATTTGCTCAAAACAGATTTAAGCAATATATCTGAACAAGAATTTAGAACAACAGTCATAAGAATACTAGCTGGGCTTGAAAAAAGCATAGAAGACACCAGAGAAATCCTTGCTGCAGATCTAAAAACTAAAAACTAATCAGGCTGAAATAAAAATGCTATAACTGAGTTGCAAAACTGACTGAATGTAATCACAATGAGGATGGAAGAAGCAGAGGAATGAATAGGAGATATAGAAGATAAAATTATGGAAAATAATAAAGCTGAAAAGAAGAGGGAAAGAAAAATGTTAGATCAAGAATATTGACTTAGGGAACTCAGCAATTCCATAAAGCACAGAAGGAAACGTTATATGGGGTGCCTGGGTGGCTCAGTGTCTGACTCTTGATTTTGGCTCAGGTCATAATCTCACAGTTTGTGGGTTTGAGCCCCTCATTGGACTCTGTGGTAATGCCATGGAGCCTGCTTAAGATTCTGTCTCCTTCTCTCTTTGCCCCTCCACTGCTTGCTCTCTCTCTTAAAATATATAAATATTAAAAAATATTTTAAGAAGGAAAGCCTATAAATAGGGCATCTCTCATGTTCCTTTGCAACCTCCATGAATCCTTTCTCAGACAGAATGGACTATGGGTCTGGATATCAATATCCATCTGGTTAAGTGACATCCAGATGGCAAACAGGCACATGAAAAGATGCTCAACATCGCTCTTCATCAGGGAAATACGAATCAAAACCACACTCAGATATCACCTCATGCCAGTCAGAGTGGCCAAAATGAACAAATCAGGAGACTATAGATGCTGGAGAGGATGTGGAGAAACGGGAACCCTCTTGCACTGTTGGTGGGAATGCAAATTGGTACAGCCACTCTGGAAAACAGTGTGGAGGTTCCTCAAAAAATTAAAAATAGACCTACCCTATGACCCAGCAGTAGCACTGCTAGGAATTTACCCAAGGGATACAGGAGTACTGATTGCATAGGGGCACTTGTACCCCAATGTTTATAGCAGCACTCTCAACAATAGCCAAATTGTGGAAACAGCCTAAATGTCCATCAACTGATGAATGGATAAAGAAATTGTGGTTTATATACACGATGGAGTACTACGTGGCAATGAGAAAGAATGAAATATGGCCCTTTGTAGCAACATGGATGGAACTGGAGAGTTTTATGCTAAGTGAAATAAGCTATACAGAGAAAGACAGATACCATATGTTTTCACTCTTATGTGGATCCTGAGAAACTTAATAGAAACCCATGGGGGAGGGGAAGGAAAAAAAAGAGGTTAGAGTGGGGGAGAAAGCCAAGCATAAAAGACTCTTAAAAACTGAGAACAAACTGAGGGTTGATGGGGGGTGGAAAGGAGGGGAGGGTAGGTGATGGGCATTGAAGAGGGCATCTTTTGGGATGAATACTGGGTGTTGTACAGAAACTAATTTGACAATAAATTTCATATAATAAAAAAATTTTAAAAATTAGTTCATATATGCTAATTGTGTCATGGCATATGATATTTGGTAATATTCAGTATTTATCTTTGTTTCATTTTGACAATATAGTAATCTTTTTTACACATTTTAAAAAAGTTTTGCTAAAATTCATGTGCTATTTAAAGTGACTTCTTCCAACTTAACAGAAACCCATGGGGGAGGGGAAGAAAAAAAAAAAAGAGGTTAGAGTGGGAGAGAGCCAAAGCATAAGAGACTCTTAAAAACTGAGAACGAACTGAGGGTTGATGGGGGGGGTGGGTGATGGGTATTGAGGAGGGCACCTTTTGGGATGAGCACTGGGAATTGTATGGAAACAACTTGACAATAAATTTCATATATTGAAAAAAAAAATAAAGTGACTTCTTCCAGGGTGCCTCAGGGTAGCTCAGTCGGTTAAGCTACCGACTCTTGATTTCAGCTCTGGTCATGATCTCACGGTTTGTGGGTTCGAGCCCTGCATCAGGCTCCACACTATCAGTGCTTGATATTCTCTCTCTCTCTCCTTCTCTCTGCACCCTCAGCATGCACACACACACTCTCTCTCAAAATAAATAAATATATAAAATTTAAAAGTAAAGTGGCTTCTTACCAAACACAGTTTATTCTGCCAGATCACTTTCGTGCTGTGTTAAGAGTTCCCTACACTGCATTTAGTATTCCTCTACATTTAGTGGACATGTTTTTTATTCTTACCTTCCAAGTTAAAGGTGAAAATGTTCAGCAGGACCAGGCTTTTGCTATACATATCTTGTACTTTATCAAGTGGAAAAGTACTTTGATTAAGTGGAAAGTAAGTAACTGAAAAAACAGAGTGAAATAAAATATCAATCAGTTGAGGACATCCCAATATTGGAAATTGGGAATACATAATGGAGGAAGAGACGCTGATAGTTAATAAAACTATGGGCACCTGCTGAAAACCAATAAAGCAAAACAAAGAATCAGCCATATATTTTCATCTTGGAGGATGATTAAGAGCTCTGAAAGTAAGTTCCATCACTACAAAAAGTTGTTTTCTCTTTCTTGCTCATTGGTGATGCCTATCCATTTAAGCTTGTATTATATAATATAAACTTTTTTGTATGGCTCCCTGTATCTCAGTTAAGCTTTAGCAGCCCACATAAAGCCTAAAGCAAGCTGAAAGTTTTCCTTTTATTCCTTTATCTTTACTGGGCACCAACCTAAGCCATCTATCAGTGCTTTATACTCAGTTCCTGAATAGACATGTGTTACCTACAACATCTTCCTCAATCTCCCAGAGTTTTCAAAACATTCACTGCCCCTTGAAATACTTTTACATCCAAAAATATAGACCTTTCAGCCCAAACTGATACTGCTACAATAGAACTATTGATTGCCTGAGTTTTTATTTCTGAAATATCATCAGACAATGGATTTGAACAGAAATGGGAAATTCATCCAACTTATCAGGTTTAGCTTCATGATGTATTGTTATTTAATAGGTATGTGTAGCAGCACAGAATCAAAAGGCATCAGAAGCCCTGAGACTAGAGGGAGAGTCACTGCTGAGATTTTATTGCTTTAGATCAACTTTGGGTGAGTTGATGATAATAGAGAAATAATAATAAAGCTAGAAATAAAACTTGAAGTTATTTGGAGATAGGATGATAGACGGGGATTTGAAAAACAGGTTATTTGTGCTCTGGTCCCATGTCTTTACATAAGTATTCCAGGTCTCATTTTCCTCATCTGTAGGAGTCCGAAGTGTCTGTTGAGCCAAAAGGGGGAAAAAAAAGTTTTTCCCATGTAGGATCCAATTCAGGATCATCCTTTTCATTTTGTTGTCACATTTCTTTGGACTCATTTAACATGGAACACTTATTCCATCTTTCCTTGTCTTTGATGATCTTAACAGTTTGAGGAATAAAGGGAATTTGTTTTATGGGTACTTTTCAATTTGTTCCTAATGTTTCCTCATGATTAGACTCAGGTTTTGCATATTTCCACAAATCTGCCTCATGACCTCTGTAAATTAGTTGCCACAGCTGTTGCTGTTGTCTCTGTCTCTCAGGCCTCCATTCCTAAAGAAGAATCTGATTGGCTGAGCTTATCTGTTGGAATCAGACCTTACAAGTCATAGGTAACTGTCCAGCCTGCTATGGAAGGTTTTGTCAGATGACCACACTTGGTCCAGTCAGCTGTGGCTGGGGTAGGCAGAAAACTTCACACAGTACAACACATGCTTTTGGGGGGAGTAGGGTTTTAGAGCAGTTTCTCCTGGATGGGTATGGAGCTGATGAGCAGACAAGTAATGGCCATCATGTCAGTCAGGGCCCCAGCAAGACAAAA
The DNA here is from genome assembly GCF_022837055.1 of Prionailurus viverrinus. Lineage (NCBI taxonomy): Eukaryota > Metazoa > Chordata > Mammalia > Carnivora > Felidae > Prionailurus > Prionailurus viverrinus. The sequence continues at coordinate 91,785,613 of NC_062568.1, forward strand.
TGGTCCCAGCTGAGGAGAGTTTCATAAAGGGATTATTTCAAAGGTGTGAACAGAGTATAGGGAAACCGTAGGGGAAGAGTAATCCCTGGGGCTGGAAAGGCTGAAGGGGTGAGGCAGTGAGCAGTTACCAGAACTCAGAGACAGTGAGAGCTCCCAGAGCTGTTACTCTCTGCAGGTGGAGGGAGGAATCTGCTTGCAATGACTCTGCTAGGCAAGGACAGAGGAATATATAGATTCCCTGGCCTTTCTTTCCTTCTTTGCTCTCCTGACATGGCTCTCAATAGCTAAACACAGCTGCAGCAAGGAAACCATTGGTTCCTTCCATGTGATCAGACTGCCAGGACAGGGAAGAAGATCGAGACATGGAGCGTGGCTGTGATGGGCAAATTGAGACATGTAGCACAAAAGGCCTCCCCAGTTTGAGAGGACAGTTAAAGGTAAGGATGCTGAGGCAAAGGACTTTCACAGTGACTCAGAGGCAGGACTCACAGCAGAACTCAAGTCTCTTATTATGCAGGGATTTTTTGAAAAGTGTAGGAGGAGTATTTTGTTGAAAACAGTCTCTGAAATATGTATGTGTTAATAACTTATCCTCAGATTATTGTAGATGTAACTGGAGTATCCTTAAATATATATAGTAAAATGTGAAATAGGTTTTCAAAGGCCACTGTCTCCCAACAGCATGCTGTTAACACTTGGAGTTGCTACCTTTATAGTCACACTTTTGATTTCAGGGAAAAAAAATTCTACTTAAAAAAAAAAGTGTGTGTGTACATATATATATTTGCATATATGTGAAAATACATGCATACATATGTGGGTTTGTATATATGTGGACTTGTGTATATGTACATGTATACATATATGGGTGGATTAGCCATGGAAACCTTATTAAGAGTTAATTTAACATTCCTATTACATGAAAAGCCCTCAAGAAATTTGAACATGAGGCTAGGCAAGCAGAGCAGTGGTGGAGGGATGTAACGGGAATCATCTGAGGCACTGCACATGGAGAAAAGACATAGCAGAGAAGAGGAGAGCCTACCAGAGGAAGGGAGGCAGTGACAACATGGGGCTCCTTAGTATTTTGCTTGGGGCTTACTCTTGAACAAACCTTTACATAATCAGCTGGATACCAAGCCGCCCTAACGATTGTCTTCAGATTGTCCTTCTCACCTAAAAATGGTTTATTTTTCCTTTACTTGTCCAAAGCCCACTCACCCTGTGGGCATAGCTCAAACCCATGCTAGGAACCACCCCCCCCCCCCCACACACACCACTCATCTCCCCCAGATTCATGTAAATCCCCTTGTATTCTCAACAGTGGCCATGCCTCACCAGGCAGTTACTTTGTGCCATGCACTGTGCTGAATACATGAATGATTATTGCCGTTTATCCTCATAATACTCCTATGAGGAAGGGATTCATAGTTCTGTGTCCCAAATAAGGAAAGTGAGGCTAGCCCCAGGCAGCTGGTGGTGGAGCGATATATTCCTGGGCTTTCTACCCCTGGGTTCCCAACTCCATGCTTCCTGACTTAGTAGTGTGCGTTGAAGGTAAATCCTCATCGCTATTATTGTAGTTATGTTGCTAGTGTCTAGTTGCTTTGAGGATAAGAATGTCTTACTCTCACACCATGTATCATGTTGCTAAGCACAGACCAGGTACTAAATAAAGATGAACTGACCAAAGGACTCTCTACCCTTTGCACCCACGTGCATCTCTCCACCCATTACCACTCTTGCCAGCACCAGATTTGAAAACATGGGGTTTGAATGCAACATTCCCTGCCCATTTCACAAAGGGGAAGAGGTTGCTCCACCCAGAAATGATCAATGACAGGTCATTTGGTAATGGACTTGGAGCTCTCTGGCTTTCCTGGTAAAGGGTGTCGATGATGGCTGTTCTCGGAAGCTGGAGATCTGTATCAGGAGGGAGGGTGTTCACGCATGCGCACAGCCCCATACAGTGGAGGAGGGTGTTCACGCATGCACACAGTGCCCACTCACCGAGGGAGGGCGTTCACGCATGCGCGCTGCTCCTCTCGGCGCGGGAGAATTTCACGCCTGCGCCCTGTCCCCTCTTTGGCACGAGACGGTGTTCACTCATGTGCCCCGGCCCCCTTCTGCAAGGGAGGGCGTTTCTGCATGAGCCCCATACCCCTCGGCGCAGGAGGGTGTTCAGGCATATGCACAGCACCCCACGGCGCATGTGGGTTTCACGCATGCGTCCCGCCCCTCTCGGCGCTGGAGGGTGTTCACGCATGTGCACAACCCCCCCCCCCCCGCCCCGTTCGCGCAAGCGCCCCCTCCCCCCCACCCCCTCCGGCGCAGGAAGTGGATGCACCCCGCCCCGCTCGGCACCAGAGAAAGTTCATGCTTGCGCCCTGGCCTTGTTTGGCACAGGAGGGAGTTCATGCACGCGCCTCGCCACCCCTCGGAATGGGAGGGGGTCACCCATGGGCTACGCCACCCCTCAGCGAGGGAGTAATGCCACTATTAAACCTGACATTTCATGAATGGCTCTTTCCATTTTCACAGCTGAAGAAGCAGCATCTTTTAAGGTAAGGGTTATGGTTAAGATTACAGCAAGCGGTTAGGGTAAGGGTTAGGTCATACTTGCAAACCCTCAGGGAGATGGTTCACGCAAGTGTCCTGCCCCCGCCCTTGGCGCCGGAGGGTTTTACGCAAGCGCCCCACCCACCCTAGGCCCAGGAGGGGGTTCACGCATGCGCCCCACCCGCCGCAATGTAGGATTTCACGCATGCCCACCCCCCAGGTGAGGGGCGCGGTCACCGTTGCACCATCGCCTTCGCGAGAGCGGGGTGGCACTCGTGTGCTCTGCCCCACCTCTGCGCGGGAGGAGGTCACGCATGTGCCCCATCTGCGCCCCTTCATCGGGGATGTAATGGTGATGTTTCTTTTTAAGTCAGACATTTTTTGTGGCGCCTGGGTGTCTCAGTGGGTTAAGCGTCCCACTTTGGCTCAGCTCATGGTCTCACGGGTTGTGGGTTCGAACCCTGGGACGGCCTCTGTGCTGATGGCTTTGAATCTGGAGCCTGCTTCAGATACTGTGTCTCCCTCTCTGCCCCTTCCCCACTTGTGTTCTTTCTCTCTGTCTCTCTCAAAAAAAAAAAAAAAAAATGAAGCTAAAAACATTTTAAACCAGCTCCTTAGGGTCTTCTTGTTTTGTCCTATTCCCGCATCTTCACAGGAAGGTCCATTTCACCCATTGGAAGAGACAGTAAAACCCTCGTGTGGCCATTCGTCTGAGTCACTATTTAGGGAACAAGTGATTATGCTACCTTTGCACGATCAGGATACCACTGCCGTTTCATGAATGTCCCTGGGCAGGCAGGGCCTCTAATACTAGAAATGCTAGAAGTGATGTTACTGGTAAACAGGCAGGGCTTCTGTTTGCTGAGTTCCTTTTACTTTTAATCTTTCCTTCATTGCCTATGTGTTGGGTCAACAATTGGTTTGATATTGATTTTACAGTTAGGTTATTTTTATCTTATTGTTAACTATCCGTGGTCATCTGCTCTGGTAGAAGCTTATGCAAGGACAAATACTTGTTGCACATACTGGCATTATTGCTTGTATTGTGAAATTCACCCGGTCATAATGTAGGAGTTGGTTGTCTATTTTTGGTATTCAGATCTTAAGATCATATACCAATGCCTGAGCCCTACTGTGAATGCTCATGGCCGCATCCCTAACAGCCGCCTACAGAATGCAAATCATATTTTTCACCCTTCTAGGACAGCCTTGATACACCTACATTGCGATGGAGAGGTGTCACACTTGCACCCCTTCTGTGCCCCTTCATCGGCCATGTAGATATGTCATGCCTGGACCCCTTCTTCAGCCATGTAGGGGCATCATGCCTGCACCCCTTCTTGGGCCATGTAGGGGTGAGCCGCCTGCGCCTCTTCATGGTCCATGTATGGATGCGTCACCTGTGCCCCTTCATGGGCCATTTCAGGTGTGCCGCCAGCACCCTTTCCTGGGCCATGTAGGAGTGAGCTGCCCGCGCCTCTTCATGGGCCAGGTAGGGGTGAGCCGCCTGCACCCTTTCCATGTAGGGGTGTGCTACCAGCACCCCTTCTTGGTCCATGTAGGGGTGTGCCGCCAGCACCCCTTCATAGGCCATGGAGGGGTGAACCACCTGCACCCTTGCATCGGCGTCCTATACCCTTTCATTGCCATTGTGGGGTGTGCCGCCTGCAAACACGCATGGGCGTCTTACAACCTTTCATTGCAGATTTGCGGGTGTGCCGCTTGCCCCCCTTCATCAGCGACTTGCACCCCTTCATTGGTGTTGTGGCGGTGTGCCACCAGCACCCCTTCATGGCCACTATAGTATTTGTACTGTCTGTGGTTTCAGGGATCCACCTGGGGTCTCCAGACATATCCCCATGGATAACGGGGGGGCTTCTGTAGTCGTGTTCTTCTGTATCACATCTCCCCACATGACCCTCATCTCCTGATAAATCTCACAGGATCAGGAACCACTTTTCCTTGCACTTTCTTTTTAGTGGAAACATCTTGCCTTTGGTAAGCACGGCCGCTTTGCCCTCTCCGCCGTCTGTTGGAGGCTCCCTTACCCTTGCAGCACTCTTCACTCACTGCTTTTGGGTGTGCGGTCTGTCTCCTGTTGCAGTCCTGCACAAATGGTAATTTGTACTGCGAGTGGCCACAGAAAACCGCCTGGAACTGGGACTCTGGGACTGGACTACTCTTCTCTCTGGGGGACATACAAGTAGCTTCCTTCTTGGCAGAAGTGGATACTGGTCATTGGTGGCAGGAGGTGACTTCATATTTGTTCACATTACCACTAGTGCTGGTTCAGCGTGATGGAGGACAGCATGCTGAAGGATTGCAAGTGGAGTCCTCACTGTGGCCATGGGGAGCAGTTACAGAGACTGTCCAGGGTCAGTTTTGGGTGTCTGGGGTATACACAGGAAATAGGAGAGGTTGAAAGCAAGGGCGAAACATCAGAAAATGTATGGCCTCATGAGGGGAGTATCTTGTGTTTTGTTGCCAAGAGAAGTAGCTCCCCCCGCCCCTGTCCAAGGGAAATAGTCTTACCCCACCCCCAGGACCCCTAGAGAAAAGGTTTCGATGGCTTCACCTAAGACAATACTGTCGTGACAGAGAGCAGTGATCTTCAGTCTCCATGTCTAGTATTCGTGTTTACTTCCTGGAAAATAACCGGATGCCAGTGTACTCCAAATGGAGGTACAGAATCAGGTCCACACGGGATCTGGTGCCCACGCAGGGGAGTTACCACTTCGCACTGGTAGGAGACTGGGGAGCGAGTATGGGAGTGGATTCAAAGAGTATTAAACCAAAGAGGGTGATGTACGATAGGCCAGACATAGATACACAGTTCCTCCTGCAGGAAATGTAATTTAATGTGTTGCCTTGAGAACTGGGAATGGTCATAATAATGACTCAATGGCTGCCTGTAGTCAACTAGGTTGAAATGCCAGAGCTTCCCTGACTTTCTCAGGGAAGGAAGATTCCAGGTCGGAGGGAGATGGGAATGGGGACCTGTTGTGCGCACACCTGCTTGCTCTTATACCACAAACTTGGTGGCTTATGAGAACAAAATAGTGTTGTCTCACAGTTCTGGAGGCCAGGAACCCGAAATTCGCTTCACTGAGACTAAGGTGTCAGCAGGGCTGTACTTGTCTGGAGACCCCAGGGCTCCGGGGGACAGTGTATCCCTTCCCTCTGGTAGCTCCTGGTAGCCACCAACCTCCCTTGGCTTGTGTCCATATCACCCCAGTCTGTCTCCATGGACACAGTCCCTCCTCTTTTGTCAAATCTCCCTTTGCCTCTCTAAGGATGCTCGTGATTCCATCTAGGGCTCGCTCAGACAACCCAGTCCTCAAGATCCTTAACTAGATCCCATCGATGGGAGTTAGATTCCAGGTATTAGGACTTGATTTCTTTGAGGGCCATTGTCCAGCCTAGTACAATGTGTCCTTCCATAGGGAGGCAGCAAAACCATGCTAGCCCCGTGCAGTGGGATGCTCACCGGTGAGCAGTGCCAGGACACGTACTGCTGATAGGCACTGCAGCAGGACCGAATCTCCGGAGAATTATGCCCAGAGGGGAAAAAGCAAATCCTAAAAAGGTCACGTGCTTTTCTATTCCACTTGTAAAATATTCTCGAGGCAACAAAATCATAGAAGTGGAGAGCAGATGAGGGCTTGCCAGACACCGCGGAGGTGATGGGGGCAGGAAGGAGGTGGGAATGTCTGCTATAAGAGGACAACACTGGGGTCCCTGTGGAGGGCTTGATGGCTCTGTTTCTCATGTGCATCACTTTCAAAATCCTGGCCATGACCCTGTTCTAGAGGCAGAGAGAACATAGGGCATCTTCACGGTGTTTCCCAGTCACACACAGTCCCAGCAACCTCACGGCCACCCACCTTGCTACGTCTGTCCCCACAGCTCTGGCTGGTGCCCCGTTGCCACAGTTGAGCAGTGTTCCTAAGGGAGGAAGCCATCTTGCTAACGCAGCTCCTGCACCGCTTCACTGTCTCCTGCACACCTGAGGTTTCCTCGGACAGGCCATCCTGTGCACCTTCGGCTGTTTCTCCCAGCCCACGGGGAGCAATCACTTCCCATTCACCACCACCTGTTTTGTCTTCCTGAGTCCTAGTGCTGCAATTGTCGGCACCTGCAGACCTTACCTCTGTCAGCTGAGTCTGAGTGGGCTTCCTCTCCCACTTGTCCCTAGTTCTCATCTCATTAATGAACGACACTCACATTGCTGAAGCTCACAGTGAAGTCTCAACCCCCAGTTTGCGGACTACGTGGCACCATTTTACAGATACAAGTGATTACTCCCTTTCTGTAAAAATTACTTCCATCCTCCTCCCACTTCCCGGGCCGCTGCTCACCAGTGTCTGTGTTGGTTTGTCCTCATCTTCTTCCCACCTCCCATCAGCTTTCCACCCGTCCTTACTCTGGGGTGATCTCAGCCAGCCTCAGGCTTCTATCTACCAATAGCTGGGGCCTCCAGGTCTTTATGCTCTGCCCCCAGCTTTTCCTGTCTCCAGACGCCTGACTCCAATTACACACCACACAGGTGCTACTCTCCCCAGCCTCTGCCCCCTCCCTGAAGGCATCTCCTCTTCTTCTCCCTCCCCTCGTTTACTGGCCACACCGGCCCCTCCCTGCTCCCTGAGCATGTCAGGCACACACTCCTGCTTCAGGTCTTTGCATTTGCTTTGCCTCTCTCTGTCCGGAATGTCCTCCCACATACCCACATGACACACTCCCTCATTTCTGTCATATCTTTGCTCTGACGTCACCTGCTCAGTGGGGTCTCTGCTAGCTCTCTATCTAAAACTGAAAACTGCTCCTTCTCCTACCCAAACACCCGATCTGCCTTCCCCGCCTTCTTTTTCTTCCCGGTCCTTGGCATCATCTGTTTTTCTTACTTGCTTGCTGTCTGTCGCCTGCTGCAGTCCCTGCCAGAATGTCGGCTCCATGGGGTTCAAAGACCAAACTAGCTTTGTTTAGGGCTGTTTCCTTAGGGCCCTAGAACAGTGCCTAACTCCTACAAAAGCTCAAACACCATTCGCTGCATGAGTAAGTGTTGGGATTTCATATCAGTTTGCTGGGTCTGCCATCACAAAGTACCACAGACTGGGTGGCTTAAGCAACAGAAATTGATTTATTTATTTTCTCACACTTTAGATCAAGGTGTGGCTAGGGTGGGTCTCCTCTCTCCGTGACTGGTGGACGACCTCCTTCCCACCGTCTTCACGTGGTCTTCCTTCTGTGTGTGTAGGTGCCCACTCTCTTCTTATAAGACACCAGTTATCAGATTAGGGTCCCTCCCCCCAAATGAGCTCATTCAACCTCCACTTTACCTTTCAAGATCTGGTATCCAAGTACAGTTACATGGGATAGTTAGGACTTCAGCATATGGATTTTGGGGGCAAATCCATTCCATGACAGGTTTGTGTCTGTAGTACCTAGTTACTACCCACATGGGTTTGTTTGTTTGTTTTTTTTTTCTGTATGCCCTTTTGCCATTATTTGCTCACCCAGTGCTAATCCCAGTTTGCCCTTACCCCAAGTTATAACTCTGTTTATTAATTTGTTTGGTTTGCATCTTCCTTCTACCTCTGTACTCCAAGTTCCTGGCTGGCACTGGAATTACATCCTTAGCATGCACATCATAACCTCCAGGTGAGGTAAGTATGATTACTCTCATTTCGAAAATCTACAATCTGAGGCTCAAAAGAGAGTAGGTCATGTTTCTGAAATCACAGTACTAGTAAGTGCTGTCATTTTGATAACTTTGTTCTCATGGGCCCCAAAGCCCACATTCTTTCATCTACCACACTGTCCCCAAGATGAATGGGGAAAAGCCATACTTCAGCCTGATATATTATAAGCAATGGTACCTGTAAAGCTGGTGTCACATTTCAGGAAATGGGATTAAGTTTAGAATCTGAGTAATTATACCTACAGGTTGAATTTGAATCTCATATCCTTTTTTTTTTCTTCTGCTGTAATTTCTGTTATCCTCAATGATTATCTAAATGTATTCTTCCCTTGGCAAAATTTAGCCACTAAGAATACCAAGAGAGTTTGTTTCCTTTTTAAGAGGTCGGAATTATACAATGAATTCATAATGTCAAGGTAATAGCTGTTATTTTATCCTAAAATATACAGGAAAAGGTCATTGCCTTTGTTGTAAGAGTTTACCATGTGTTCTTGATAACATGCCTGAGCTCTATTGGTGAAAAACCATCATAGACTTTGAAAGTCAGTTATTTATAGTTAGGAGAGTATCGTTCTCTCTTTGGGTGCAGCTGATTGTTTAAAATAGAACTTTGGGTTTTTCTCCATAGATTTTATATTTTAGAGTGAGCTTTGCATTAAAAAGTATGTTATATTTGCATTCATACAAGTTGGGCAATCATGAAATTGACAGGAAAGCAGCTGTTAATAGTTGTCATTTGGACATGTAGATGGAAATACTATAGGTCATGGTGTGACTCCTTATACCTGTTGAGCTCTGGTTTCATTTGGCATTTCCAAACCATTGCCCTGAGCTTATGGATGTTGATCAAGTGGCCATGTAAAGGTTGTTTTCAATTGGCATCAGGGGTGTAGAGATGGCTCTTAAGTTGTGTATGAAGAAGCTGTTGGTTCTCTGCTTCTATGTCTGTGTAGCTCCTAAAAATAGAAGACTAGAGCATTTATAGAAATACATTTTGTTCAAAGTAAATGCACCTTGTGAATGGGCTAAAGGCTTAGATAATAATCAATACTTTTGGAGTCTGATATTAATTTGCGAATTTAAAATAGGTCTAGGGACATCTGGGTGGCTCAGTTGGTTAAGCGTCTGACTTCAGCTCAGGTCATGATCTCACTGCTCGTGACTTCGAGCCCCATGTCAGGCTCTGTGCTGACAGCTGGGAGCCTGGAGCCTGCTTCAGATTCTGTGTCTCCCTCTCTCTGCCCCTCCCCCGCTCGTGCTCTGTGTGTCTCTCTCTCTCAAATATGAACTAAAACATAGAAAATAGGTCTAGAATAAATCTGTAGACAGTAACATACTTATAATGACTGCTGATTAAAACAAAGAAATAGCCTGAATCTCCAAGCATAAATTACTGTTTTTCCTGAGGGACCCATCATATATCAGGTTGACCATTAAGCTGAATGAAAGCATCAATCTTTTAGTAACTTGGAAGAGATAGGCATACTATCTTAGCTAGTAAGGTTTGGTATGTATCATTGTTGTAGACCTGTTTTCTTTAATGATCAAAGAATTAATTTGAGGTCCCTTTTATTTGGGTATTCAGAATTAAGATAACTAACCCAAGGCAAATGAGTTAGGACCATTTTAGAACTGAGCTGGACTTAAAAAGCCAGATTCTGAGTCATGATAAAGATAGTTTGAACATTCCATTTCATCAGTAAAAAAAAAAAAAAAAAAATATATATATATATATATATATATATAGAGAGAGAGAGAGAGAGAGAGAGAGAATGAGAGTTCCTGGATGACAATCATCATGTTGGAGGAGAGTTTCTGGGGTTCCCAACACAAATGGTACATGATTTTGAGTCAAGGATACAGCCTCACTGACTGTACTTTTACTGAAATGATGGTTCGGATATCAGCAATGCTGTCTGTTGGAATTGTCTTTTGCAAAACTGATATCCTTTCAGTTTTCAACATGATTAATTTACTAAAGAGAAAAAAATGTTTCCCTCTTTCTGAACCATAATCACATTTGTATTTAGAGTTATCATTGAAAATAGTATTTCTAAAAATGGTTAATAAATTAGAAGCCAACATAAATTTGCTTGTGAAGTTATGAAATGTAAAACTGTTCCCAAAGCAGTTATTTTACATTTTATAGGAAAACTAATCTTTTATGTTCTTACTGCATTTATTTTATATCCTATTCACTTTTCTTTCATGCTGTTCGTGTGCGTGTGTGTATGTATGTGAAATGTGCAATATTTGGTCATTTAAAAAGCATCACTAACTTACGCAAAGTCAGCCAGAAATAAATGCAATACATTATGTCCAAAGTAATCATGCAGATTTTCCATCATGAGAAACAGTTGGTTTATCTCAAATGAATTTTTTCCCTCTTTCTTTTCTTTTTAACAAGCCAAGTCATAGGAGAATATTTTCTTTTTGCTGACCTTGAGGCAGGGCAAGAGCAGATTTGTATCAGAGCACATGGTCCATATTTATGAGAAACTAGGGAAATTAAGAAAGCCACTTAGTTACAAAACTTAGTGGGGACTCATGACTGACTTGGAATTTTCAACAATATTCTATGGGGAAATCTTTTATTTACTGGGTTACTGTTTTTTTTTTTTAATTTTTACTTAATTTGTTTTTTAAATTTACATCAAAAGTTAGTTACCATAACATGTAACAATGATTTCAGGAGTAGATTCCTTAATGCCCCTTACCCATTTAGCACATCACCCCTCCCACAATTCCTCCAGTAACCCTGTTTGTTCTCCACATTTAAGAGTTTCTTATGTTTTTGTCCCCCTCCCTTTTTTTTATGTTATTTTTGTTTCCCTTCCTTTATGTTCATCTGTTTTGTGTCTTAAAGTCCTCATATGAGTGAAGTCCTATGATATTTGTCTTTCTCTAATTTCCCTTAGCATAATACTCTCTAGTTCCATCCATGTAGTTGCAAATGGCATGATATCATTCTTTTTGATTGCCAAAAAATATTCCATTGTGTATGTGTGTTTATGTATGTATGTATGTGTATATATATACACGTGTGTATGAGTATGTATGTGTGTGTGTATATATGTGTATATGTGTGTATATGTACACACACACACATATATATATATATATATATATATATATGCACACACACACATACATACCACATCTTCTTTATCCATTCATCCATCAATGGACATTTGGGCTTTTCCCATACTTTGGCTGTTGTTAATAGGGCTGCTATAAACATCGGGGTGCACATGCCCCTTCGAAACAGCATACCTGTATCCCTTGGATAAATACCTGGTAGTACACTTGCTGGGTTGTAGGGTAGTCCTGTTTTGAATTTTTTGAGGAACCTCCATACTGTTTTCCAGAGTGGCTGCACCAGTTTGCATTCCCACCAGCAGTGCAAAGAGTTGCTCTTTCTTCACATCCTCGCCAACATCTGTTGTTGCCTGAGTTGTTAATGTTAGCCATTCTGACAGGGGCGTGGGGATATCTCATTGTGGTTTTGATTTGTATTTCCCTGATGATGAGTGATGTTGAGCATTTTTTCATGTGTCGGCTGGCCATCTGGATGTCTTCCTTGGAGAAGTGCCTATTCATGTCTTTGCCCATTTCTTCAATGGATTATTTGTTTTGGGGGTGTTGAGTTTGAGTTGTTCTTTATAGATTTTGGATACTAACCCTTTATCTGATATGTCATTTGCAAATATCTTCTCCCATTCTGTCAGTTTTGCTGATTATTTCCCTCGCTGTGCAGAAGTTTTTATTTTGATGAGGTCCCAATAGTTCATTTTTGTTTTTGTTTCCCTTGCCTCTGGAGACATGTTGAGTAAGAAGTTGCTGTGGCCAAGGTCAAAGAGGTTTTTGCCTGCTTTGTCCTTGAGGATTTTGATGGCTTCCTATCTTACATTTAGGTCTTTCATCCACTTTGAGTGTCTTTTTGTGTATGCTGTGAGAAAGTGGTCTGGGCTCATTCTTCTGCATGTCGCTGTCCGGTTTTCCCAGCATCACTTGCTGAGAAGACTGTCTTTACTCCATTGGATATTCTTTCCTGTTTTGTCAAAGGTTAGTTGGCCATATGTTTGTGGGTCCATTTCTGGGTTCTCTATTCTATTCCATTGATCTGAGTATCTGTTCTTGTGCCAGTACCACACTGTGTTGATGATTACAGCTTTGTAATACAGCTTGAAATCGGGGATTGTGATGCCTCCTGCTTTGGTTTTCTTTTTCAAGATTGCTTTGGCTATTCGGGGTCTTTTCTGGTTCCATACACATCGTAGGATTGTTTATTGTAGCTCTGTGAAGAATGCTCGTGTTATTTTGATAGGTATTGCATTGAATATGTAGATTGCTTTGGGTAGTATTGACATTTTAACAATATTTGTTCTTCCTATCCAGGAGCATGAAATATATTTCATTCTTTGTGTGTCATCTTCAATTTCTTTCATAAGCTTTCCATAGTTTTCAGTGTATAGATTTTTCACCTCTTTGGTTAGATTTATTCCTAGGTATTTTATGGTTTTTGGTGCAATTGTAAATGGGATCGATTCCTTGATTTCTCTTTCTGTTGCTTCATTGTTGGCATATAGGAATGCAACTGATTTCTGTGCATTGATTTTATATCCTGCCACTATGCTGAATTCATGGATAAATTCTAGCAGTTTTTGGTGGACTCTTTTGGGTTTTCCATATAGAGTTTCATGCCTTCTGCAAAGAGTGAAAGTTTGACCTCTTCCTGGCCGATTTGGATGCCTTTTATTTATTTGTGTTGTCTGATTGCAGAGGCTAAGACTTCCAATACTATGTTGAATAACAGTGGCTAGAGTGGACATCCCTGTCTTGTTCCTGACCTTAGGTAGAAAGCTCTCAGTTTTTTCCCCATTGAGGAGAATATTAGCATTGGGTCTTTTGTATATGGCTTTTATGATCTCGAGGTATTATCCTTCTATTCCTACTTTCTTGAGGGTTTTTATCAAGAAAGGATGCTGTATTTTGTCAAATGCTTTCTCTGCATCTATTGAGAGGATCATATGGTTCTTGTCCTTTCTTTTATTGATGTGATGAGTCACATAGATTGTTTGGTAGACATTGAACCAGCCCTGCATCCCAGGTATAAATCCCACATGGTCATGGTGAATAATTTTTTAATGTATTGTTGAATTTGGTTGGCTCATATCTTGTGGAAGATTTTTGCATCCATGTTCATCAGGGAAATTGATCTGTAGTTCTCCTTTTTAGTGGGGTCTCTGGTTTTGAATCAAGGTAATGCTGGCTTCATAGAAAGAGGTTGGAAGTTTTCCCTCTATTTCTATTTTTTGGGACAGCTTCAAGAAAATAGGTGTTAACTCTTCCTTAAATGTCTGGTAGAGTTCCCCCTAGAAAGCTATCTGGACCCGGGCTCTTGGTTTTTGGGAGATTTTTGGTTACTAATTTGATTTCCTTACTGGTTATGGGTCTGTTCAAATTTTCTATTGCTTCGTGTTTCAGTTTGGGTAGTTTATATATTTCTAGGGATTTGTCCATTTCTTCCAGATTGCCCATTTTACTGGAGTACAATTTCTCATAATATTCTCTTATTATTGGTTTTATTTCTGCTGTGTTGGTTGTGATCTCTCCTCTTTCATTTTTTATTTTAATTATTTGGGTCCTTTCCTTTTTCTTTTTGATCAAACTGGCTAGTGGTTTATCAATTTTGTTAATTCTTTCAAAGAACCAGCTTCTGGTTTCCTTGATCTGTTCTACTGTTTTTTTGTTTTTTGTTTTTTGTTTTGGTTTTTGGTTGTGTGTATGTGTGTGTGTGTGTTTGTGTGTTTAGTTTCAATAGCATTGATTTTTGCTCTAATCATTATCACTTCTTGTCTTCTGCTGGTTTTGGGTTTTATCTGCTGTTCTTTTTCCAGCTCTTTAAGGTGTAAGGTTAGGTTGTGTATCTGAGACCTTTCTTCCTTCTTTAGGAAGACCTGGACTGCTATATACTTCCCTTGTGTTACTACCTTTGCTGCTTTGCAGAGGTTTTGGCTGTAGTGTTACATTCTCATTGGCTTCTGTGGACCTTTTAATTTCCTCTTCAACTTCTTGGTTAGCCCATTCATTCTTTAGTAGGATGTTCTTTAGTCTCCAAGTACTTGCCATCTTTCCAATTTTTTTCTGTGGTTGATTCGAGCTTCACAGCATTGTGGTCTGAAAATATGCACGGTATGATCCGATATTTCTGTACTTGTTGAGGGCTGATTTGTGTCCCAGTATGTGATCTATTCTGCACAACATTCCATGTGCACTGGAGAAGAATGTATATTCTGCTGCTTTAGGATGAAATGTTCTGAATATATCTGTTAAGTCCATTTGGTCCAGTGTGTCATTCAAAGTCATTGTTTCCTTGTTGATTTTCTGTTTTGATGATCTTTCCATTGCTCTAAGTGGGGTGTTGAAGTCCCCCACTATTATGGTATTATTATCAATGAGTTTCTGTATATTTGTGATTAATTGATTTATATATTTGGGTGCTCCAACATTTGGAGCATAATTGTTTACAATTGTTAAGTCTTCTTGGTGGATAGACCCCCTTAATTATGATATAACACGCTTCTTCATCTCTTGTTACAGTCTTTATTATAAAGTCTAGATTGTCTGATATGAGTATGGCTACTCCAGCTTTCTTTTGGCGACCATTAGCATGATAGATGGTTTTCCATCCCCTTAATTTCAATCTGAAGGTGTCTTTCAGTCTAATGTGGGTCTCTTATAAACAGCATATAGATGGGTCTTGTTTTCTTTTCCATTCTATTACCTATGTCTTTTGATTGCAGCATTTAGTCCATTGATGTTTACAGTGAGTACTGAAAGATAGGAGTTTATTGCCATTATGTTTCTTTTAGAGTTGGAGTTTCTGGTGGTGTTTTCTGGTGCTTTCTAGTCTTTATTGCTTTTGGTCTTTTTTTTTTTTTTTCATCTTTTTTCCCCTCAGAGAGTCCCCCTGAAAATTTCTTGAGGGCTCGTTTAGTGGTCACGAACTCCTTTAAGTTTTGTTTGGGAAACTTTTAATCTCTCCTTCTATTTTGAATGACAGCCTTGGTGGATAAGTAATTCTTGGCTGCATATTTTTCTGATTCAGCACATTGCATGTATCTTGCACTCCTTTCTGGCCTGCCAAATTTCTTTGGATAGGTCTGCTGCGAACCTGTCCTGCCTTCCCTTGTAGGTTAAGGACTTTTTTCCCTTGTTGCTTTCATGATTCTTTCCTTGCCTGAGTATTTTGTGAATTTGACTATGATATTCCTTGTTGATGGTCGGTTTTTTGTTGAATCTTATGGGAGTCCTCTATGCTTCCTGGATTTTGATGTCTGTGTCTTTCCCCAGGTTAGGAAAGTTATCTGCAATGATTTGCTCACAGAACCCTACTACCCCTTTTCTCTTTCTTCATCTTCTGGGACCCCATGATTCTGATGTTGTTCCTTTTTAATGAGTCACTGATTTCTCTAATTCCTAAATTGTGCTCTTTTGCCTTACTCTCCCTCTTTTTTTCTGCTTCAGTATTCTCCATAAGTTTGTCCTCTCTATTGCTGATTTCCTGCTCTGCCTTATCCATGGCATCCATTTGAGATGCAGCTCAGTTATAGCATTTTTTATTTCATCCTGACTAGCTTTTTTCTTTTATCTCCACAGAGAGGGATTCTAACCTATTTTCAACCCCAGCTAGTATTCTTATTATCGTGATTTTAAATTCTGGTTCAGACATCTTGCTTGTATCTGTGTTGATTACGTCCCTGACTGTTGTTTGTTCCTGCTGTTTCTTTTGGGGTGAATTCCTGTTTCATCATTTTTAAGGAAAAAAAGGTATTAATAAGGTAAAAAAAATTAAAATTAAAAAATTAAAAGCAACACACACACACACAAATCAAATAAATGATTTTTAGATCCTGGTGTTTTGGTCTGGCTATTGAAAGGAGCTTGATAGATTAGATAAAAAAGGGGGGGAAAAAGGAAAATGTTTGAAAATTTGAGAAAATGAATACAATGAAATAGAATAAAATGAAATAATGGAAGTAAAATAGAATTTGAAAACATTACAAAAAAGTAAAAAATTTAGAAGAAAAAAATAAAGAAAAATATTTTTAATAAAAATTGACAGTAAAAAAAGATTTTTCTCTTTCTGTATTCAAGAACAAAAAAGAAATAAAAAAAAGAAAATTGAATACATGGACCAGCGAACAGACTGAAATACGATTGAAATTACATTGCTTTCCCCTAGAAGTCAAACTATGAAGCACTTTGTAGTCTGTAAACTAAGCAGGCAGAGAAATTTGTGGTGTTCCTGAAGAGTGAGTTTGGCCCAGTCAGGTGGGGCTTAATGTAAGGGCTCTGTTCTCCACTAGATGGCGCTGCTTAGCTTACTAGGGTTGAATGTTGTGGCGCTTGTTGGTGTGTATGCGCATGCACGGGAATGGTGAAAATAGCATCACCCAGCCTCCCAGTCTCTAGTATAGGAATTCTGTGCTCTCCCCGACCAGCAATTGCACACCCATCCTTTGTCTCTGGTTTCTGTCCATTCCCCGCTTTAACACTGTCCATGACCAAGCCATCAAGTTGCCAGGCTCCACTTCCCTCCTGAGTTTTATCTCAGATGTGGCTTTCTAGCTCAGATGTGGGGTTTCCCGACCCCTCACTTCTGAGGGACTGCAGCTTTGACCTGCTCAGATCCTCTGGGGTTGGGTCTCAATGAGCAGTGGCCGGGTGCCAGCCTCACCCAGGACCATGCTGCTGTTGGTGCCCAGAGACTGCAGCTGGGTGCCACAGAAAAAGTTCACACGATCCTGTAGGAGCAGCATTTCAGGGATTATGGCAAATCACAACCCACATCTGGCACCAGACTTCACTTTCAATGACCCTATTCCAGCACCAGTGAATGTGGTTGTTCTCTGGGGTGTGCTGGGACCAGGTGGCCGTACAGCCTCTACAAAATGTCCTTCAAGCAGTGAAACTGCTTCTCCCTGGTGGCCCGAGGGCCTGGCGTTTCAGACTCTGCACTCCCCCTGTTTATAGAGTCTTAATGGAATTTAAACCCTCTCCTTTCTCCCTTTTTAGTTCAGTCCCTGCGACTGTTTCCACTATTCCACTTTCTTTCTGGCTGCTTTTGAGGGGGATGCTTTTCCCATACTCTCCTCCCCGTCTCTGTCCTCCCTCTGCAAGCAAAAACAGCTCCCAGCCCTCTGCAGCTTCTGTCCCCTGTTTACCTCTTTGCGCTGTGTACCTGCTGAGTTCTGTGGTTCAGGTTATGCAGATTGTTGTGTTAATCTTCAAATAAGTTTTCTTTTTTTTTTTTTTTTCTTTTTTTTTTTTTTAAATTTTTTTTTTCAACGTTTATTTATTTTTGGGACAGAGAGAGACAGAGCATGAACGGGGGAGGGGCAGAGAGAGAGGGAGACACAGAATCGGAAACAGGCTCCAGGCTCCGAGCTATCAGCCCAGAGCCTGATGCGGGGCTCGAACTCGCGGACCGCGAGATCATGACCTGGCTGAAGTCGGACGCTTAACCGACTGCGCCACCCAGGCGCCCCTCAAATAAGTTTTCTAGATGTACAGGATGGTTTAGTGTTGATATTGCTGTATTTCATGGATCTGAGATGCAAAAACAACTTCCATGCTGTTCCGCCATCTTGGCTCCCCCACCTACTGGGTTAATTTTATAGAGCAAACTCTATTTTTTTTTTTTTTTTTTTTGGTTATAAGAAGGAGTTTTAGATACCACAAAGACCATATCTCCACTAAAAACTTTTAGCCCATCATATTCTTGCTGACCAGAATTTTCTCTCTGGCAAGCCCACTTAAATTATGCCATTGCCCTGCTTGACAAGCAGGATTAGCTTCCCTTTATCTTGTAGGTTGGAGTATAAAATCCTTAATAGGGTTTTTATACTGTTTACCAAACCCTCCAACTCTTCACTCTCACCTCTTCTGTCTCTGCCTTTTCCAGCTGCTTGGTCTTATTGAAATTCCTAAGTGCTAATATTAAACGGGTGGTAGTGCCACCCTGCCATCCTACTGCGTTTCTCTGGTCCACTCACCTACATGACTGCTCCATAGCTTTCCTTCACTCCTCCAATCTCTAATACATCAGTCTTTTTTTTTTAATTTTTTAAATGTTGATTTGTTATTTTTGAGAGAGAGAGAGAGAGAGCACAAGCAGGAGAGGGGCAGAGAGAGAGGAAGACACAGAATTTGAAGCAGGCTCCAGGCTCTGGGCTTGAACCCACAGACCATGAGCTCATGACTTAAGCCGAAGTCGGACGCTTAACCTACTTAGCCTCCCAGGCGCTCCTCTAATACATCAGTCTTGATCATTCATCACAGCTGATTGCTTTGTTCTCTATTCTACTGAAAAAGCGGAATTAGTTAGGAGATATATCTTTCTGCTCCTAGAGAGGAATTGTCCATGCTCCTGCCTGAAGCCAGCCCCTGCAGCCTCACATTAGATCCAATTAGATTCACTACATTCAGTTCCTTCCCCCTTACTTAGGATGTTGGCAACTCTCACCTCCTTGGCATGTCAATTTCCTCCTCTTGACTGCATCATACCCCAAAGTATATAAACATGTTATTGCTTTCCCCTAAGAAAAATATTCCTCTCCTGATCCCATTGGTCAGTCTTAGATACCATTCCGTGTTTCTGTTCCCCTTTTGCTGCTGACACCAGACATACATTAATTTTTTCCAGTTTCTCTCATCCATGACCTCTAGAAGCTACTCAAATCAGGCTTCTTTTTTTCAAGGTCACCAAAGACCTCCATACTGCTAAGTCCCTTGGGCAATACTAGACTTCTTTCTTTATTCTTAGTCTTCATATTACTTGACCTATCAATAATATTTAGATTAATGCAAATATTCACTGTTAGGGACTGAATGTTTATGTCCTATCCTAAATTTATATGTTAAAACTCTACTCCTCAATATGATGGTATTAGGAGGTGGGACATTCAAGAATCAATTAGATTAGATGCGGTCATGAGGATGATGTTCTTAGGGAAGGGATTAGTGCCCTTGTAATGAGTCATGAGAGAGCCTGCCTCCTTTCTCTGCTTCTGCCACATGAGGATACAAAGAGAAATCTGCACCCCAGAAGAGAGCTCTCACCAGAACCTGACCATGATGCTCCTTGATCTTGGACTTCTAGACTCCAGAACTTTGAGAAATAAGTTTGTATTGTTTATAAGCCACCCATGTGTGGTATTCTGTTATGTTAATCAGAACTAAAACACTCTCCTTGATACAGCTTCATCACTTGGCTTGCAATATACCACATCGCTCAAGTCTCTTCTTCCTCAGTGTTTTCTTTGCTGGTTCCTGTTGTCTCCCCAAACCCTAAATATTGGAGGCTCCACATCTCAATCCTTACATCTCTTCCTTTCACTGTTATCACTCTCCTAAATACCTTTTCCCCTAATTATCCTCAAATTTAAATCACCAGCCCAGACCTCCCCCAAACTCCCGTCTCCTATTTCTCCACTTGATGCCCTTGCTTGTACGTCTAACAAACGCCTCAAACACATTATATTCAAAACTAAAATTGTGACCCTCTTACAACCTTCTCATTCCACAGTCCTCTTCCCATAGTAAATATAAATTCTGGGGCACCAGAGTGGCTCACTTGGTTAGGCGTCTGACTTCAGCTCAGGTCATGATCTCGTGGTCCGTGAGTTCAAGCCCCACATTGGGCTCTGTGCTGACCACTCAGAGCCTGGAACCTGCTTTGGAGTCTGTGTCTCCATCTCTCTGCATCTCCCCCACTTGCACTCTGTCTCTCTTTCTGTCTCTCTCTCAAAAATAAATAAATATTAAATTTTTTTAAAATATATAATTTCTATTTTTCTAGGTGTTGGGTTTTAATTTCTTGGCGTTTTTTTTTTTGACTCCCCACTTTATTTTATACCCTACCCTCATATCCAGTCTATCAGCAGGTACTGTTGGCCTTACCTTTAAATATATCTAAACCAGACTACTTTTCATCCTCTCTGATATTACCACCCTGGTCCAAGCTACCATGATTCTTCATCTAGAACATTGTAGCCGCCTTCTCATTGGTATCCTGCTTTCTCCCTCTTTGACTCATAATTTTATTATTATTATTTTTAACACAGAAGCCAAAATGGTCCTTTAAAAACTGAAGTGTGACTATATAACTCTTCCACTCACAATTCTGTATTATCTTCCAGCTCTCTCAGAGTAAAACCCAGAGTCATTACCCTGTGGCTTACGAGATCTTATATTATCTGCCCCCATCCTTGCTAGTGTTTGACCTTATCTTCTACCAGTCTCTCCTTCCCTTACTCTGCTCCACCTATATTGACCTCTTTGCTGTTTTTCAAACACACCAAGTTTTTATTTCAGAAACTTTGCAAGAAACATGGAAAGGATTTCCTCAACTATACACATGGATTGCAGCCTTTCCTCCTTCTGGCCCTAAAGCAAATGCTATCTTGTCAATAAAGCTTTCCCAACCACCCTAACTAAATTACACCATCTTTCCCAACTTTGAATTCTCATACCCATTTATTTTTTTCCATAATACTCATCCTGAGCTCATATATTATATCATTTTGCCTATGTTTTTGGTAAATTATCTGTTCCCCAACCCCCCTCCCCCATTGAGTATTAGCTCCATGAGGACAGAGAGTGGGGTCTTTTTTGTGAATGCCTATATCACTGGTGCTTTGAACAAGGCTTCAATAAATACATGTTCAAAGATCAAATACCTTCGTATCTTTATATGAACTCTTTCCTCTGAGATGTCCTGAATGCTGTTTATTTGGCAATTTTTTAATCTTTTTGTAATACAGCATCCTGTCAGATTTTCCTCTCTCATGAAAACAGTTTCTAGTTGCATTTACTAAAATAATAATAATCACTAGTGTTTATATTATGCTGACTCTGATCTAAATGCTTTATCTATTTTATAGGTACCATAACAACCCCATGAAGTAGGAGCTATTGTAATGCCTATTTTACAAATGAGTTGACACAGGACATTTAAATTTACACAGGTAGTAAGTAGTGGAGCCAGGATATTTTAAACTCAAGGAATATGGCTCTAAAGGCTGTGCTTTCAACCATTGTGCTACGCTGCTTACAGATAGAAGTTGTTTTAAGGAGGTCTGCAGAAAAGGTGAATAGAGACTTTCATTTGTCTTATGGAAGCCAGCCAGTTCCTCTTAGTGATGGCATCTGAGTGTTCTCGAAAAGGATTGGATAAATTTGCATAAAGGAGTCTGTGGATATTTTAGGAAGTTATGACTTCATTTCTGGTACGTTACGGTGTTAGAGAAGGTGACAACTCTTATTATCATGGTGAGACATGGGATCAGAAATAGTTCTGAGTTGTGGCAAGAAGCAAAGAGAGTACTCTGTTTCTATGATGTGGCAAACCCTGGAACTAGTCCTAACCCAGCCAGCTAGCTCTCCTGTAAGCAACTGGGCAGGTGAACTGAAAAACTGAGTTAGGGAAGCCTTGAAAACTGGGCCCATTAGGGCAAGACATCATCTCAACCAAACCCTATAGCTGTCCTCATAGGGCCTTTGGGAAAAGTTTCCTCTGCAGGAGCACAGCCCCCTACAGTCTTCTGTTCAGTTCTTGCCATTATTCCTAAAAAAAAGTTTGTCTCACAGCCTGAACTCCATAATCACTAACCCTTGAGGTGACAGGCACTCTATAATCACCTGACTTGACCTCACCACTCTGGGGCTGCCTTATGCCTTGCAAATATGGATAGGCGAGGGAATGACAGAGCATTGATCCTCAGAGTCCTGGCCCCTTCTCTGAGCATAATGCTGGGGAGTGTGTTCTTCCATCCTCAGAATCTTTATGGCTGTGAATAGATGCTGCCTTACTCCTTGAGATAACTTCTGAACCCCCAGTACCATGCTTCCAATACAGCCTGCTGATGCCAGGTTTTAAATCTCCACTTAGCAAACTGGGTTAGGGCAAAACTGAATCCCACTGCTGTTTTGATGTATGAAAGAGAAGAGAATTTGAGAGATTCCGAATGAGTGAACTTTCTGTTACAGTACGTGATGGTTGGTAACTCCAAGCATAGCAGAGTAGCATCCCATTAATTGCACTCAAACCTTAAAGAAATGACCAGGTGTACTTCCAAATCCATCACAAATGGATTGACTTCCTTATTGACTTCCTTCAAGCTAAATGTTAAACTGCTGTTTCAGCATTTCCTTGCCTTGGTCATGATGCTATTAGTCATTAGTTGATATTTCTGTCTCTCCCCACTAGCCAGTAAATTCCTCAAGGGTAGGAACCATGTCTGGTTGATCTACTTACCCTTAGACTTAGTTGTGCCTGACATGGTAAGACTCTTACTATATCCTTGATAATTGACTGGACAAATGAATGAGTCATGGGTGGACAAAGAATTTCTCTTTTCAGATTGTTATTGTATACAGGGTATACGTTTTAACAAAAACTTTATCAAGAGACCATGTCATAGCGAAGGAGGGATTTGTGGCAGATATTTTGGGACAGCTGTGTTTTTACAAACATTATGCTTCAAAAGATGTTTCCTTTATACAAAGTTGGTATCTAATATACATATGTTAAATCACCTGAACTGAATTTATGGAACAGTAGAAAGAGCAGATCTGGTCATAATCCCATTTTTGCCACTGACCTTGAACAAGGAGGTTGACTTCTTAAGTCCCTTCTGGCTCTTTTGTTCTACAGCTTTGTGAATTTATATGTGGAAGTAAACTATGCATTTGTTTCCTAGTAAAATTAGTGAACAGGTAGATAAAAACACCCAGCCCCCCTCAAAGCAGAGCCTACTTCTCTGATAAGAAAAGAATGTAAGGAATTCTCTCTGTTAGGCTCCATTGGGTATGGATTATTTTGCATTTGTGGCACTAATCTCAGAAAAAGCTATTGTTTGAACATTTGACTCATGATAGATATACATATAAACCCATATACTTTCTGTTGTTCAAATGGATGTAATTCTAACACTTTCAGAAAACCTCATAGATTGTTGGAAAAGTTCCATGAGACCAACAATGAAATTATAACATAATCTGTTGTGTGATTTGGAGGGCTTTATAGCTCCATTGCTAAGAGAATAGAATAATATCTTGGTAAACTGGCATCTATGAGGATCACTGATTGTTAATTAACCTCTACATTGTTATAAACTTACTGAAAATACCATAATAATATTGCTTTGATTGATCAGAAAAATTCTACCACATATGTTCAATAGGTACTGCATATAACTTACTACCACAAAATCTTATATTGATTCACTTACCGATATTAATGACCACATAATGACATATATGTATATTTTCTGCAGCTCTGCTGTTAGGTTTAAACAGATTCAAGCTGTTAACAGCTCTGCTGTTAGGTTTAAACAGATTCAGACCTTTTTGCTCTGAAGCAAATTGGATACTGCTAGTGCAGAGGGAAGAGGACAGGTGTGATGTAATCAGAAGGGCTTAGAGTCTTAATCAAATAAACCAGTGAATGTTTGGGTTATCTCCACTTTGAAGTGATTTTCAAAGCAAAAAT
This sequence comes from Prionailurus viverrinus, assembly GCF_022837055.1. Lineage (NCBI taxonomy): Eukaryota > Metazoa > Chordata > Mammalia > Carnivora > Felidae > Prionailurus > Prionailurus viverrinus. Next base: position 91,809,429 of record NC_062568.1, read on the forward strand.
GTGCTTTGCAATAATAAGATTTGGGGTTAAAAAGTCATGTATAATTGGGCCATTAGGTTTGCGTCAGAGAAAAAATCTCCAGTTCTAAGAACTGTCAGGAAGGAGGGGAAAATAGCCCCAGCACCCAGGAGTAGAATCTGGGACTTTGACAATACACCGGGGGTAGAGAAGCCATGGTCAAACGTCAGGAAACATCTGGGAACCTTGCAAAAGTTGTACCTACTTAGAGACTCAGATTTAATAGGGCTTGTTTGGCATGGGCTTTAGGAATCTGAGTTTTTAACAAGCATCCTACCAAATAGAAAATTCCTTACAAGTGAGGAGTATTCCCATGTAAAACATATCAGTCATTTTCGTAAAGAGTTATTTTTTCCAGAAGAATAAACAGAATTTTTTTTATTGTGTTCATTGCCTCAGACTTTAGGGCATAATGTATGTAGGCATAGCGACCTCAGGATATGTTACAACCTCTTGTTTCCCTCTTGGTTTTTAAAAAAGTTATACCTTGTCAGCTCAAATAGAATTTAAAATTTTTTTTAATGTTTATTTTTTTTTGAGACACAGAGCACAAGCAGGGGAGGGGCAGGGAGAGAGAGGGAGACACAGAATCTGAAGCAGTCTCCAGGCTCTGAGCTGTCAGCACAGAGCCCCACACAGGGCTCAGTCCAAGAACCGTGAGATCACCACGCGAGCCGAAGTTGGACGCCTAACCAACAGAGCCACCCAGGCGCCCCTCAAATAGAATTTTTAAAGCATGCTTGAGAAGTTTGAGCCAAATTTCCCACATCTATTTTTTTCCAGTTTGAATTTTTATTGGAGAAGCAAAGTTTATTAATTTCCCATTGATAATTTAATTTTTCCCATTTATAGTCTAATTATGTCAAGCTGTATTTTAGTCATGAAAGGTATAAAGATGAATAAAATTGTCCCTGTCCTCAAAGAGCTTATAATCTTTCAGTGGGTGATAGGCGTATAGGTAAATAAGTGTAATAAAATGTGATTAGTGTTATTATCAGAACATATTCCATAGTATGGTTGGAACAGAAGAACTGAGTCAACTCTCACTAGATGGGAAAAGGGTCCCAGAAAGGCTGTATAAGGAAGTAGATGCTTGACCTGATTTTTTTTCTTGCTTTATTGAGATATAATTAACAAATAACATTATGTAAGTTCAAGATGTACAATGTGATGATTTGGTACACATGTATATTGTGAAATTATTACCACAGTAAGGTTGGTCAACATATCCAACACGTCACATTGTTACCTGTTTGTGTATGTGGGGTTGGGGGTGGCAAAAATACTTACTCTGTTAGCAACTCTCAAGTATACAATACAGTAAGTATTGTTAACCATTGTCACCATGCTGCACAATCCCCAGAACTTACTTATCTTATACTTGAAGGTTTGTGTACTTTGACCAACATCTTTCCATCCCTAGCCCTTGGCAGTCACCAATTTGCTCTTGGTTTCTATGAGTGAATTTGACTTTCTTAGATTCATAAATAAGTGGTATTATGTAGGATTTGTCTTTCTCTTTCTGACTTATTTCACTTAGCATAATCCTCTCAAGGTCCATCCATGTTGTCACATATGGGAGGATTTCCTTTGTTATGGCTGAATAATATTTCATTATGTGTATTATATTCGTATGATATATATCCATCTATATCTATATATATAAATCACATCTTCTTTATCCATTTATTTGTCAGTGGATACTTTGGTTGTTTCCATGTCTTGGCTATTTTGAATAATGCTGCAATGAACATGTAGGGGCAGATATCTCTTTGAGATAGTAATTTGGTTTCCTTTGGTTGTATATCCAGAGTGGGTTTGCTGGATCATATGGTTGTTCTATTTTTTTTTTAAGTTTGTTTGTTTGTTTGTTTGTTACACCCAGTGTGGAACTCAAACTCATGACCCTGAGATCAAGAGTTGGATGCTCCACTGGCCTAGTCAGCCAAGTGCCCTGGTAGTTCTATTTTCAATATTTTGAGGATCATCCATACTGTTTGCCATAGTGGGCATACTAATTTATATTCTTACCAGCAGTGCACAAAGATTCCCTTTTCTTTACATTCTCACCAACACTTGTTATCACTTGTCTTTTTTATAATAAGAATTCTAACAGGTGTGAGACAGTTATCTCATTATGATTTTGATTTGCACTTCCCTGGTGTTAGTGATATTAAGCACCTTTCGTGTACCTGTAGGCCATTGTGTGTCTTTGGAAAAATCTTTGGGAAAATGTCTATTTAAGTTCTTTGCCCATTTTTAAATTGGATTATTTGTGGGTTCTGCTATTGAGTGATATGAGTTCTTTAAATATTTTGGATATTAACCTTGTATCGGATATATGATTTGCAAATATTTTCTCTTGTTCTGTAGGTTCACATTTGATTTTATTGACAATTTCCTTTGCTGTGAGATGCTTCTTAGTTTCATGTAGTTCCACTTGTTTATTTAATTTTTATTGCTTGTGCTTTTAGTATCACATCCAAAAAATGTTGTAAGGACCAATATTAAGGGGCTTTTCCTGTTGGTTTTCTTCTAGGAGTTTCACAGTTTCATGTACAACATTTAAGTATGTTGAGTTAATTTGTGTGACTAGTATAAAATATGATTTCAATTTCATTCTTCTGCATGTAGCTACTCAGTTTTTCCAGCACCATTTATGGAAGAGACTGTCCTTTACCCATTGTATATTCTTGCCTTCTTGGTTATAAATTAATTGACCACATATGCATGGATTTATTTTTGGGATCTTTATTCTATTGGCCTATGTGTCTTTTTTTATGCCAGTACCATAATGTTTTGATTGCTGTAACCTTGTGATGCAATTTCAGTCAGGAAGTATGATGCCTCTAGCTTTATATACTTCCTCAGATTGCTTTGGCTATTTGAAATCTTTTGTGGTTCCATAAAAATTTTAGGGTTGGTTTTTTTTCCACTTCTGTGAAAATGCCATTGGAATCTTGATAGAGATTGCATTGACCTATAGATGGTTTTAGGTAATATGGACATTTCAATGGTATTAATTCTTGTGATCCATGAACATAGGATATCTTTTCATTTGTTTCTGTTTTCTTTATTTTTCATATAAGTTTTATAATTTTCCGTGTACAGCCCACTGTCTCCAGAAATGTAGGTGCTACTGGGTCCTATAGAATATGTAGATTCTTCAAATGCCCCCACTCTTATTCGTGTTGTGGCCTCTGTGGCCTATAGAGGAAATGGAAGAAATTCCCTCTGATGCCTAATATACAGACAGGTCTACTTGGGGAAACCCACATAGAGGAACTCAAGTTGCTATTCAACCCAATACTGACACCATCTGGGTGGAAACAGGAACAAGCTAAGCAGTCACTGGGCTGAACTCAGAAAGGTTTCACTGGTGAGCACTCATGAGCTATAGCCATTAACCCTTTGCACTGACAGGTGGGCTATTCTAAAGAGATAAGCCTAGAATTTAGACACTGGGAAGCCAAAGGGCAGATTATCATAACTAAGCCCTATGGTATCAGGACATTTGGCTCACCTGCAAGAGCCTGAGGTGATCCTCACTGTTTTCCATGTCCTGGCTCATAAAGCACTGGTTGGTAGAAAGGAAAAATGGAATATTAAAGCAGCAGATTGAATTATTAACAGGGAAAACCACCTTGGCCCAGTGACTAGTGTGCTGTCACAGGCTTTAATGCATTTGAACGATCAAACAGTAGGGTCTGTGGCCCCATATGCCAGACTGGGGACCCCTGTGAGGCACCCAATACTATAAAGGTATAGAAGTCTAGGGAGACAGTTATGGCCCCAACTCTCACTGTGGATTCATATGCTGTGCTGCTGAGAACACCAAAAGGTGTTGTCTACTGGAATTTGCACTGGGATGTCCTATAGGTTAGGTGAGTTACTCTGTACCCCTGGGTGAGAGGATCTACTCAATCTCCATTGTGATTCTGTTGTTCTGCTGAAAGTATACCTGTGGAAATGCACTATACCTGGAATGGAGCACACCCCATCGAAAGAGGAGAGAACATGGGGGTCCTGGTATGGCATTCTGCCCCAATCTGTCGCCTCATGCCTGACAGTGCTGCTTCCCCCTGCCAACATGCATGGCATGCACAATCAGGTTAAGTTACTAAAGCTGCTGGTCTCCCTCTCCTTCAAGGCCATAAGGCACTGACACACCCCTGGCACTCAGGCTGATCCCTAGCCTGAGTATAAGCCCTAGCAACTGACTTTGCAGTACATACAGCAGATTAAGTACAGTTACTGTAGAGCCTTGGAATGGATGGAATGGCATATTGCCAGGATTTGCCCTTAAAATACAGTGACTTGGTAAATGTAGTGACAACATGTACTATGTTCGTTTGTTTGCTTCTTTCTTTCTTTCTTTTTTGGTGGAGGTTTTGGGTTTTCTCTATATAATAAGATCATGTTATTTGCAAATGGGTGATTTTACAACTTCCTTCCTGATTTGGAAGCTTTTTATTTCTTTTTCTTGCCTGATTGCTGTTGTAGGACTTCCAATACTACGTTGAATAGAAGTTGAGAGAGTGGACACCCTTGTCTTGGTCTGGATATTATAGCAAAAACTTTCAACTTTGACTACTGAATGTGATACTGTGGGCTTGTCATATATGGCCTTTAATTATGTTGAAGTAAATTCCTTTTATACCAAATTTATTGAGAGTTTTGAATTTTAGGTTCTTTTGCATCTAAGTCCTCCAAATCCCTGCGTAAGTGCTCAAATGTGGCCTGGGCAAGAAAACACTGACAGCAGCAGCTAAGGTGACCTCGTGTTGTGCTTTTATTCTGTGAATGAACTGGAATTAAATGCTGTCCCTGCATAATTCTCCCCAAGTCCCATAAGAGAAGTTTCCAGGGCTAGATTCTCCCTCCTGGTTCCAGGGGCCCTGGGTGACTCCTTATGCCCGTTCAACAACTAGGACACAGAGGTCAGGGGGACACTCCTGTGGCCTCAGGTGTCCGTCTCTGCCTGGTTTGCCCATGCCCTGCTGGAGGTGATGCCAGGGCCAGAGCTAGTGAGGTGTCTGGGGAAGGGATAAGGGGCCGAGGGCAGCCCAGCGTGGTGACCCCACTTGCTTGTAAGACCATGGCTCACTGCTCCATCCACCATCCCATGGATCTGCTGCCTCTGCTGCCTCTGAATGCTGCTGCTGCTTCTAGGCCCCAGCCTGTGCCAGCACAGGTGAGTGAGGGATCTGCCCCTTGGGGACTCACGAGTCCTGCAGGACTCCTCCAGCTCTTTCCCGGGGTGCCCAATCCTGCCTTCCTTCCGTGGGTCCCAGGAGCTCTGTTTCCCCAGCCCTCCCTTGGGGCCTCCATTCACTCACCCTTCCCAGGGTCCAGGAATAGTATTTTCAGCCTCACCAGGGGCCCAGAGCCCCCACCCCACCACACTTTATCACCTCCTCCTGCCATCTGCAGCTCTCCCAGCTGCTGGCCTGTGATCCTGAGCTGACCCTTCACTCTGTCCATCCTTGGGGACTAAGATGGCACCACAAGGGTGGGGGGTGAGGGGAACACTGGAGGATGAGAGAAAAATGGG